>NC_134402.1:398520179-398677679 GCF_038048845.1 Mixophyes fleayi | reverse complement strand
ATGCTGTAGGGACCTGATTGGTTCTCTGTTAGCTGGATAAATATTTTATTTGACTTCTTATCATGGCTATACCTGCATTCTATTTTTAGATTCTATTTGCAAATGTCTGGTGTACTTTTGCTCTGTAATTTGATTTAATTATTGCCTATATTAAAAAAAATAGTGACAACATTGTGAGGAAATATCGTGGATTAAACAGTTTCAATGCTGACATATTGTATAACTACGTGGCATGTGTAAGAAGTGCTGTGAAGTGGTTAGACCGGCTTAAAGTACTTTGCATTATGTGACACATATGGCTGTTTTTTATCTTAAAATACATTAATTTGTACCATGATGTTGGTGTAAAGCTTTGATATTGATAGATGATGTGCTAAGCTATGCTTTCTGTTTGTCATTTACATTCCCACCTTCATTATTATCCCACCTAACGTGAGTACAGCTATAGCAAGTGATTGAGCCATTTCCTTTTTCAGCATGGAAGCCAAGTATAATAGCTGGTGGTAAAAATCTGTTACTATACTCCACAGGCACTGTATGAATATTTAAAATAAAGTCAGTGAAAAATAAAGTCAGGAACAAGAAGCCCTGTAGACTGAAATTATTCATTTTATGATTGCTATTGCTCTGCTCATTATGAAGGTGAGATGTCTAGTGACTGATATGTGTTTTGCATTTGATGTTCTCCAATCAGTTTAATTGTATCCATTTCACTAGAAAAATAAACTATTCAATCTACAGTGGGCTCCTCTATTTCAGGCATAATTATCTTTGTTCAGAAATAGAGCAGATATCTTTGTATACAAATAGTTCCTTTAAAAAATATATTTACAGCAGACATCTTATGCACAGATACATATATTGTTTTTATTAGATACAAATGATTTTCAGTTGTTACTTGCTATAGGATCTTCAGGATTGAGGCTTTGCGTGCTTTTAGTGGGGTAACGTGACCTTTTGCTCAATGCTTATAACTCTTAAGACAGACAAGAGGAAGTGTATAGCCTCTGTTCAATAACACCCACTCACTACTCCACAGCTGTGGATGTCCACAGCAAACGATACTCTCAAATCCTAACAAAGATTCATCTATCCTGTGACAGCTGTGGCTCACCAGACATTCCTGTGAGATGTTAGAAACTGAACATTGCATTAACAGATGGTTTCAGCTTACTATATCTACAAGAGAAATCAAATAGCTATATCTAAGCATAGCAAGTTCCAGTAACCCATTTTGCTATTCATTGTTTTGTTAAATATATTTTCAATTTCATGGTACTATGCACCAATGACTTTTGTAAATGCTCTCTCCATCCCTTCAATCTTATTTATATATCTGTGTAATATAACACAATTATAAATAATATTCTTAAGTACTACTAATGACTGCGCATGACCGGTATCCTATGCCACAACTACAGAAATAGAGTATTAAAGATGTTACTATACACTTACTACTTCTGTACTCTTCCTAGGATGCCTGGTCACACCTTTTCCACATTTTGCACTATTTAGATCACACCTACTCCACTCCTTTACCACTTAGATAACATACAATATCCAAACTAAATTCCCTGTACAAATACTGTAAATGCTATACAAACTCATATTGCACACACACACACACACACACACACACACACACACACACACACACACACACACTTGTTTTTGTTACATCGTGATGACCTATGTCTGGAACATTCCTCATAGGGACACCCTTTTCCTATTGATCAATGGGTAAAATTAGGAGCTGTTTATCACCAGGGCTATCACTTGATGTTCTCAGTTTGACCTACACCATAAGATTGGCATTTCACTGTCTTGTGGGGACAGTTTCATGTATGAGGACATCCATAGACCACCAAAATGGCTAGTCAAACTGGTTTTAGTCATGGACAACGACTGTGTATAGGTTCAATTATTTTTACTTTTATTTCTCTTTATAGGTGTTATCCGATTCTTTATGTAGAATTTCACAGTTAAACCCTTTCAATCTCTCAGTGCGGATGGCTCAGGCATGATGAATGTGATGTCTGCATAAACTTCACCATGTGCTTGTCCACAGCTTTGACCTCCTTTCTGTCTGTTGACAGCATCTTGCAATCTTCCCTTTCCCTTCTTCGATTGAATAAGATCACCTGTGTCAGGGTGACCTTTGCAAGCAATGCCTAATTTTTAGACAAAGAATTGGGGGATAAATTTCTGAGGTACGCGTCTGTTTCTCATTGAGGTACAAGAACATCCTTTTCACATCTTTAGTAAGAGTAAAGAGATGACGCTTGTTCCATTTCGACTCCTTCTGAGTTTTTAAGGCAGCTGATGAGATCAGCTTGTTCCACCTTGCCTCATAGATCTTCCTGTAGCTATGTGTACTTTCCATCATTTCTCAGTATTTCACAAAGCTTGAAATCTTTTGCAAGGCATGGTCGACAATCAGTGCAGGTGAGGGGATCTTGAATGGCAGTTTCATTGTCATAGTCAGCTACCAGCTTCAAAGCATCTACTACTTTTGAGAGTTTTAGAATGGAAAGGCTTCCATCTTCTACAAAGGGGTAGTTCTTCTGGCATGTAACAGTAGCCTTCCTACTTCTTGAAGTTTCTGATAGATGTACTCATGTTTGCCATCATCTGATCTGACCTGTTTGTAGAGATACTGCCCTATCTGCATGATGCATATGTCATTAATAGTGAATAACATTTAATCTTGGGTCATGTTGCTCAAAAGCTGACAAAGCCACTGTTGGAGTCAGGTCGAACAGGCTTAACAAAGGCACACAGAGACTGGACTCTGTTTTTGCCAGGTTTGGGTTTGTCGCACCTTTGGTTTTGCATCTATTTATTCATGTATTGACACGGGTATTTTCTTACAAACAAGCCTTGGCAAGCAGCACAGTGCATGACACCTTCGGGAATCATATATTTTTCTGGATGTTTGCATGGAATCAGAACATTGCGTCATGTCCTTATCACCTTGTTGCTTCTATTCTAAGGATGTTCAAATTGCATGAGCCTTTACTTCCATGGCCTTTTCTGTGTGGAGTTTGTATGTACTCCCTATGTTTGCGTGGGTTTCCTTCGGGTGATCCGGTTTCCTCCCACATTCCAAAACCATACTAGTAGTTTAATTGGCTGCTATTAAATTGATTCTAGTCTCTCTCTCTCTCTCTGTGTATGTTAGGGAATTTAGACTGTAAGCTCCAACGGGGCAGGGACTGATGTGAGTAAGTTCTCTGTACAGCGCTGTAGAATTAGTGGTGCTATATAAATAAATTGTGATGATGACTTCGATATGCTGGGCTTTTTTGAGACAGGTTTCTCACAGTACAGGCAGTACTACTATTTTTTTTACGCCCTGGATTCATCACTTTTTCTGGAAAGTGTTTGGACGGACACTGCATCATATTTTCAGCCTTCCATGTTTAAAACACAGCTGCTATTGCTGGTGTCTGAAGGGTCAGACACATACTTGTCTTTACTGCTTACCAGGCTAAAATTGTAGCCAGCACCAACAGGCTGGATCATACCCTACTTTTCTTAACTTCCTTTTGACTGTAATACCCCATTCATACTGCACCAAAATCCCAGGTTTTTCCCGGGGCGAGCTCAAACGACCCGGGTCTTGGTGCAGTATGAATGGTACAAGTCAAAAATCCCGGGTCCAAAAACCCGGGTCTTCAACCCGGGATTTATCGAGGGGTAATTACCGGCTCGGACCCGGGTTGCCTGCACTATGAATGGTGCAACCCGGGTTTTTCAACCCGGGTTGCACAGAAAACAAGCTGATTGCCTGTCTGACCTGTAATGCTCACAATATTTACATTAACTGCATACATAAAACCAGGTAAAAAAAGCTTGAGAGTAAAACAACAGTATGGACTGAAACAACTACTTCTATCAGCCACACTATAAGAAACAAACGAAAGAGAAAGGTCGCACATACTTTACATAGGTGACTAAAGTAAAGTACGGAGTGGTGAGCAGTACAGAACGGAATTGGTGGAAACACTGAAGAAATGTCTGATTGTTTACAAATGATACAATGGAACAATAAAAATTAAAATATCTTAAAAGATACACTCACACATCTTTATGGACAAAACAGCAGAAAAGCAGACTATTACAAAAAAAATAATGTTTTCAGCCAATGAAAACTGCTCTGGTGATGACTCCCACAAATTGCCAGGGCACAGACTTGTGCAGTATGAATGGGGTCAACCCGGGAAATTCCCGGGTCCGAGGTGCAGTATGAATGGTGTTTCTGAGCTGGGACGCTCCGAGCCCCGGCAAAAACCCGGCTTGAAAAACCCGGGATATTGCCGGGGCGGCAGTATGAAAGTGGTTTAAGTGTCTCTCTCTCTCTGATTAACTTTATGTGTAAAAATAAAGGAAAGCTGCAATCCCCTTTTCTTCTGGAGCACCGAAGACCCTGGCGGTTCTGTGATTTGGCTGAGGACAATCGAATGGGTGTATTCGCCTGCCTTTGCACTAACAGGTGGTGGTTGAGTGCACACATGTTCTCTTCCACAGCATAAACACACTCACATTTTTTGTCTGAGTAAAATGACTCGTTGGCATATGCCTGTTTATATTAGCAAAGTCTCCTGCATTGACTTGTATAGTCAGTTTTGTGGGAACTTTTATATCCCCAATACAGCTACACACAGACACATATTTATGCACACATATATGTATATAAGAAGTTTGTTTGTTTGTTGGTGAACATCTTCAACACCGTTGCACTGATTGGGATGAATGGTAATAGCTGGCAGTAGGCGTTCTTACTGAAAATGCTAATGATGCTCCTATCAAAAAGTATCTATCTATGAAAAGTTAAAGGAGCGCAATAAGCACCTGTGGTGCCAGACTGAGTTAGGCTATTAGGAATTCTAAGGTAATATCAAAGAATGATAAGATATAAATGTGCTACTTCTACCTCTCCCACTGCTCTCTATTTTGAGGGCTTGTCCTTTTCTCACACACCCAGACCTAGGGACAAGCAAGGTGGTGATATTTGAATACCACTCCAAACTCCCTACCCCCGCTGCTCTTTACAAATTATTCTTCCTGAACCCTTCTGTGGGTTCAGTGTGGTAGTTATCTAAGGTCACCCTGGTCCTGTCTTTCAATTCCGCAAACACTTTGCCACCTGTCTCCCTCACTTTCTCTCCTCTGAAGTTCCCTCCATCATCTTAGGGGACTTTAACATTTTTATAGACAATACCTCTGATTTTGCTGCCTCCAAACTTTTCTCTCTCTCTCCTCCTCCCTTGGTTTTGGCAATAGACCTCCTCTTCCTCCAACCTTTGTAGTGTCTTTGGCTTCATTAATATACCTTTCCCTTTTTATGGTCAAGATCTTTTAGTATCTTCCCACCCATCTCACCTTCCCTCTCCTCTAAAGTTACACTGACCAGGCACAACCTGATTGCCTTTGATCCTACCACTTTCTCCTCCTCCCTGGTTGTTACACCTCTCGCTCATCATTACCCTTTCTTGCCCCAAACAAGCAGTTTCCTTTGATAATCACACCATTACCATGCCCTTGACTCTGTCTCCGCAGCTGTCACTATCAATCTTAGCTGCTCCCCTCAACCATGACACTCCAAACGTATGCGCGCTATCTTGTAGCTCTCGAGAAAGTTGCGCTATTTTACTGATTTCTTTCACTTTAAGTTTCATTCTCATCTTACAGTTCTGCCCTATCACTGTCTAAGCAGTCTTACTTTAAGACTATTTTTTACTCCAATTCCTGCAATCCTCATTGTCTCTTTGCAACTCTCCACTAAATCGAAAGGATACTTCTCTCTTCTCATCCCTCTTGAATTCTCTGTTGCCTTCAATACCATTGCCCACCTACTCCTTTTATAAACTCTCCAATCTATAGACTTCCCAAGGTTTTGTGCTTGGCTCTGCTCTTTTCTCTCTACATCTCTTCACTTAGTGAACTCACCAGCTCGTTTGGCCTCCAGTAGCACCTGTATGTTAATGACACCCAAATCTATATTTCCTCCATTGACCTCTCCCATCCTTCATCTCTTGTGTCTATTGCCGTCTCTCGGCCATCTCATCTTTGATATCCCAGCAGTTTCTTAAACTTAATATTTCTAAGATTGAATCATTGTCTAACTCCTTTCAGGGCTCCCTCACACACCCCTTCCTTTCGCTTTCTGTTGATAACACTACCTCATTTTTGTCCCTCATTGCCTCCGAGAAGGGGTCATCCTTGACTCCTTCCTCTCCTTCAAGCCTCACATTCATTCTCACTCCAAATCCTGTCACTATATATCCAAGGTTAATCCCTTTCTTACCATGGAAGCTACCAAAACTCCTATTCACACTCTTATAATCTCTCGCCTTGATTACTGCAACCTCAACTCCATCATTGTCCCTCCTCAGTTTATCCTAAATGCTGCTGCCTGACTTATTGTTCTTTTCCGACAATCTCTGCTGTCCCTCTCTGCCAGTGGCTACACTTGCAACCTGTGGCCTACAGAAGTAAATAAAAACTCTTCATCCTCACCAACAAAGCCCTCAGCCATTCTCCCTCCCTACATCTCCAACCTCATCTCTACCCACACTCACTCCCGCCCTCTTTGCTCTACCAATAACCGATGCCTCACTGTCACACTAATTACCTCTTTCAACTCCCACCTCAGTTCTCCCCAGTCTGCTGTTCACCTCATCATGATCTCCCATGCCATATTAGATTAGCTTCTTCTCTCTAATGCTTCAAGTGTGCACTGAAAAACTAATTTCTTTACTCAAGTCTATCAGTCCTCTTCCTAACTCCTTTGTCTCCACTATCACCTCCTCTCTCTTCATATGGTGCCACCATATTAGTGTTTTACCCTTCCCTTTAGTATGTAAGGACAAGGCTCTCTTTCCTCTTGTTCCCCTTCTACTGTTGCATCACCCTCTGTACCGCTACACCTCCTTCCCTAGCCCTGTTTTCTTGGTCCCAAGCCTACTTCACATTGGAAATTACCTTCATTCTTACTCATTGTCCTGTTAATAACTTGATGTGCATTACCAAGTTACCAGTGTAATCTGATAGTTAGTACATATCTGGTCTTTGTATTACTATGCTTAGTCTAATAATGTACAGAATGTATAATGGACTACTGATCATTGTTATCTGTGCATTGTATACTACTATAAATGTCATGTATGGTACTGTTTACCTTTTGTGATGCTTTATAAATAGCAACAATAATAATACCTTAATCATGGACAAACATGCAGTTTTTGGAAAGCACACTGAAAACTTTAATTATATGAGAGATATTGGCAATATTTGACCAGAGTTAACACTTTTGCGATCTTGCCCCCTGGATGAACAAACTGATCTGGGCAAACAAACAGTATAAGGTACATTGGCGAATGAATCAAAGTTTGAACTGCATAACCCCAATGTATTAATTAAAGCAGCTGTGATACAGATGAGCGATTCACATGCCAGGTGCAGAGGTGACATTCACGTCTAGCAAGGCTATATGCATGACTTTTTCTAGCACCAGAGGTATTGAATCCGGTGCCTTGGATGGGTCAGGATTTAAAGTTTAAAGGTCCATAGACAAGTCTACATATACAAAGTTACCAAGCTTCAACTCCAAATCTCTTCACTGTTCTTTATAAATGCTTAAGACCTTTACTTTTGTTTGTAGACCACACATTGTAATTGTTTTTAATATCCATTTTATAGTTTTATGTGTCTCCTCGTTAACAAGAAAACCCCTCACCACTATCATTGCACATAACAACATGGGTAGTTTGCAAGACAGCGGTAGCCAAATACTCTGTGAAGAGTCTATTTGTCTTTGTTGTTTCTGCAGGAAGATAAAGATATTAGCTGTGTCCAGGCTTTTATTTAACTCTGTCCTAGGTATTTTTAGTGAAAATAAACTAACGCCGTAATTTTACACCTGAAATGTGAGGTTTACTAGCAGAAGGTAGTAAAGAGTCATATATGTAAAAAAAAGTAAGCAATAAAGTAAATAATACTAATATCAAGCCATGTGCTTAGTAAAAACATCCCATCACCATAATACTGCTGATCTTTCTTCTCCAGTCTCTGTATGGCTCTTGTCCTAGTTCATGCCTTTGTTCAGGAACTCTACAGGTCCCAAGAGGACCACAGTTACACGTATGTGGTAATAAGTATGGTAGGCGTTGACAATAGCTATGGTTTATAAAACAGGGAAAAAATCTCCTTAAACAAGGTCCCATTCAAAGCTTAGAAAACTATCCCCAACCCAAGTTACTGTCAGTTTGAATATCTTGAATTCTCTTAAAGGATGTGTACATTATACATATATACATGGATGCGGCAGCAGCTTTGAAGCCGCAATAAAACATTAATTACATGAAAAATATATGCATGAAAAATACCGCAAGCCCTAAAATCAATTAACTCTCAATACTTTCTAGGACAGTTCAATCATTGCACATACTGTATGTGATGTGTGCTTACTTCAAAACTTCAATTTTAAATCAATTTAATATGACTTGATGAAATACATTGCAGGGGAATTTGATTGCTCGGTGTCCTTATGCCCTGGAGTGCAGACAAATGCTTCAATAGTTTTGATTGATTTATGTAATTGTAAGTGTTAATGGCTCAGTAGCCTGGAAAGATTTGACTAACTGAAGAATTTTCTATTATTAAGAGAGATAATTTTCATATTGCTTTCTAAACTATTGTGTTGTATTTACTATAATTTATGGTATAGTAATTCTAATTATGCATTATCAAATATCATCCGCTTTAAAAAAGTATTAGAAAAGTTTCCGTAGTTATGATTCAGTGACCTTTGGGTAAGTTCAGTTTTAGGGAAAAAGGAATTTATGTTTTGTTGAAGAAGACTATTTGTAGGAGGTTTCATACAATACATACCACCCTCTTCACTTTAATTGAAAGTTCTTTGTGTGTGTTTATGAGTATTTAAAGGATGTACCTTCAAAGGTTGGAGGGGATTTTAGTATGTGCAGTAAACAGCTCAAAACTGTATATAGTAGAATAAACCGGTGGTAGTCAGCATATCGATGCTGAGTACCCCGACAATACTTAGCCCGACTCAGCAACCCAGAACGGCTACTCCACGACCTGGCTCCAGGACAACTACTGTGACCGGTGACTGCCAGGGATCACGACCAATGAAGAATCCGGCCATTCTGCATGAAGTCACTGCCGACCGCAACGCTTTTCTCCTTGCCGTTAAGGTGGAAATGTAAGTATGCGGCCATAGACAATGTACTTTGCTTAGCGTTGTACAATCACGCCCCTAGTGATTAACCATTTATTGGATATTTTAGCTGTCCGTAATACCTAATCCCATTCTACTAGGAATTACCCCTACTTTGCGCTCTATGGCAGGTGTGAGAACAATATTTACATTTCTTCTGGATCCAGCGCACCATGTGTCCATAGCTGATAGATTGAAATGCCTGTTGCATAGCTACAATTGGGGCAATAATTGCTATGTAGCCATGCTGCTACTGTGTTTTATATGTGTTTGGTATTAAATTGCTTATCTTGTAACCCTAGCCAAAGAGATTTTTTTCCATGTAATTTTAAAATACACTTTAATTTTGGAAGGTTTCATTCCAATATATAGTTCATTTTACATTCCCTAGAGCGATTCTTTTTTCAGCTAAGAAAAAAACAGTAGCAGGTGCGATTTTTTGTATTTTTTCACAGACCAATATTTTTATTAAAGTATTGTACCTCTGCTTCAAAAGCCATGAAGCACTTAACTCAATAATATTGAGTAACTTCACACCTGCTCCCCATGGTCTCATAGAGACAGCGGCTGATAATATAGATGAAATAGCCTGGGGGGTCTTGGCTGTGTTTCAAAGACACATTTCTCCTTGTGACAAACCAGTAGTTTTTGTAACTGATATGAAAGAAATTGGTTAGAGTCCCATGTCAAATATAATTTATTTATGGTGATTTGCTTCCACTTTCTCTTTAGAATTAGTTTCTGGAATGATGCAAAAATTGCCTTTCAGTCATTTCAACAACGTTGATTTCCGTCTTAGCACAATAACTGTAAATTAGAGTGGAAAATCTGATTCAACATAAAGGAAACATGATTTTTTTTTTTTTCATATCAGATGTCACAAGCCAATAAAATTCCATGCTGTTTTTACACCTAAACTATATATGTTTTTCAATATACAATATACTGCTAATTTGCTGGTTAGTTGGAAATACAATTGCGTATAATCTAAATAAAACTGAGTGTATGCAAATCCTTGGGGCATATTCAATTGGCCGTATTACTGTTAAAAGTAGCGCGGCTTGCGCACTATTACCGTTATTATAGTAATAGTGCGCATAATTACCGTTATTACGGTACCTATAGCGCCAGCTTGCTGAGCTCGCAGCTCAGGGAGCTGTGAGCTGAAATCCGGGTTAGAATTACCATAATACCGGTAATACTTTTAACGCCACGTTACTTTTGCAAGTAAAGTGGCTAATTGAATATGCCCCCTATTATAGGGCAGATGTAGAAAATGTGTTCATAAACATTATAGTAGAACACATAATATTCATTTTACAATACATAGTCTATAAACAAAAAAGGATGCAAGGAAGTTATTCCAATAACAAATTTTAAAAATGTATTCTGAAGTAGCTATATCTGGCTTCAAAAGTTATCATTCAGCATGTGAAATTGAGAAAATTGAACTTGAAGTGAATGTATTTTCCAGGTTCGATAAAAATTGGTAATGTCACATATATTGGATTCACGTTTAGTATGAATTCAAGGGCTCATCCAAAATAGTGCTGCTTCTGGAAGTACTCTCATGTATTCCAAATACAAGAAAAGCACCAGTAAAACACAGGACATAGAGCCTATGATCACAACATAAATATATCTGCATCTTTATTTCATGGTCTCCTCCATGCTCATATTTCATTGTGCTCCATGTGTAGAGCACACAAAGTACAATGTACAATATATATGGAATAAAGCACCCCTAGTATAAATTAAATGGAAATTAGAAGACCCAGAGGAGTGTTGTGATCATATAAAAGCATAAGGCTGTAGGCCAGGGGCATATCTAGCAATGACCAGTCCCCATAATCAAAATGTTCGGGGGCCCAGTGATGAGAATCTACATACAGTGGAGTCTGTGAAATTATCGCATGGAACTCAACTTATAAACATGACTTCATTTGCATAAGTCAAGACTGTGAATACTCAGAAGAGCAGAACAGGGGTCTCTGGAGATATGAACATGCACCTCTGGGTCCCACTCACTGCTGGGCCCCAGAGCAGCAGCATGGGCCCCTCTGGCAGTAGTTGTACAGGTGCATTATTCCTTAACAAAAACAAGTTTTACTATCAAACACTGAAGTGATGACATCAGAACAGATATTATATACGGGGGGGTTATATATAATCATATATTCTAGAATATAATCCGATAGTCTTTCCCAGTATACTGTAACGATAATAAATATGTGTACTTTAGATTAGACACAGTTATATATTGTCACGCAACGTTATGCACTAATAGAAATAAGCAGTAATAAATGATTGGTGAGCACAAATGAGGAAGTGTCTTTCTAGTGTGTTTGGTACCTACAGTAACAGAAAAGAGTTTGATGTGAGCATACCAGACATCAGGCACCCCTGCAATTGGCACATACACGGTACATATTGAGCACTATTTATTTAAATAAATGGTACAATCGAATATCCTGTGAGCTATAGGGGACACACTGCATCATGCCAAACTAACCTTCCCTTCTCAACAGTAAAGCTGTACAAGTGCTCTGCTGAATACTGTGATCAATGAGCTAAATATTCTCTATCTGAATGACTTTATTTTTTATTGTAGATCATTGAACTTTTTGGGCAGACTTATCCTTTCACTCTATTTGCTAACGCAGGTTTTTTTGTTCTTCCACTAAAAGTGAATTCCATCAGCCAAGGTTTTTTCCTTTCATTACTTATGTTGTAGTAAACGTATCTACTGACCTACAAAATAAAAGTAAAGGAGATGGAATATCTGCTCTAAACTGATAGGATTGTTCTGAACTGCTGGCAGATCACTAATAGCTGCATACTTTATCTATGAGAGCAAGCAAAGTAACAACACTGAGAGATGGCTCCGTTGTATTTGTTTCCAGCTTGTAACCAGAGCAGTGTGTAAAAACATGTAATTAAAATGACACAAAAACCTGTAATCAATTGTGCGCAGGTTATCTTTGATTGGTGTAGCATGGAACAAATTACACACAAGTCTTTCACAGACACAATGACAAAGAAGCTTCATTATCTCTTTTTTTGAAAGCGCATTTCAGCGAAAACGTGGTTGTCTTTTTTGTTTGCCCTTCATATTAATTAAAGGCATAGAAAATGAAACAGGGATACAGCGTATCAAATGTTGCTTAAAAAGGTGAGGGAAGTAGAGAAGATATTTTAAAGAGTCAAAGAGCCTATTTTCTCTCAGCCTAACAAAACTTCTGCGACCGGGATGTTGTGGTTGTTTTGTGTATCTCTTTTCTTAAGTAACATTCAGTCCTTCATCCGATACAAGTTGCCCTGTGACACTTCTTAACAAATGCATCTTTGTTTGGGCTAGGGGGCTTCTAGACAGAAACTTTAAACCTGGACATTAATATCCTGTAGAAACAAGTCATGTATTGGGTAAGACAGGAAGCCCTCAAAAGTGTAATGAAGCGGAAGGAGATCACACGTTGTTGTCTAAATTCCTGACTTATGCAGAAAAGTTACAAGAACAGGTGTGTAAAAGTCAAACAAAGGAATAAAGACTTCTATATGGAATACATGGCAGAACAAAGTCTTTTAAAATAACATTGATTGAATACCGGGTTTAATGAACAGCTGAAGTAGACACATAAGGGTATATTTAATAAATATGCACACAGAGTTTATTTGTACAAGTGTAAAAAAATATATAGCTGGATACACATTTGCCTCATTTATTTCAGGGGGGATTTTTCATTCACATACATTTTTGATATATTGCATAGGATTAAACATACTTACATTTCCAAATTGATTTCATTAGTAAAATAGCTGACATTATAATTGTACACTGCTCTTATGGATGCTGTTATGTATGGAGGGCTTTTAGCTTTTATACATAGCAATGACAGTAGTGATAACTGGGGGATATAAGAAGGTATGACTTGGCATACATACCAAATACAATAAACAGTCTAGCATAACAATAAATACTGCATAATATATGCAGTAGATAAAACAGAATGTTATAATGCATAACAATACAACAAAAATCACATAACTTTTCAATAAAACTCCATAACTCCATATTCATAAACGAAAGTCATTTCTTAAACTGCTAGTCAATATGGCAAAAGTCATCTTGAAATGGTTACACTCAATACCAGATTTACCACTAAAATAGGTGCATACACTCTTACATAAGACAATACTTCAAAAATAAATGTCAAATAAGTAAGAATATATTTTTCTACATTAAAATGTAAGTTCTCAACACCAAATTGGCAACAATTGGGAATTTGCTATATAAAAGACCATTTTAAGACAAAGTTTAAAGACTCAACTAACACTGTTGGTATTATTAAATAACAAATTTCAAAAGCACAAATATGTAATAGCAAAATAACAATAAGACATTTGCTTTCATTATATAGCTTGCACTAGATGAAGTAATGCTAATTGCTGATTGGCTGCTGGGGGTTGTCTCACATTTGCACTCTGACGGTAAATAATTCCTACTGTATCAGATTTGACGTATGTTAGTCACGTTTAGCACTTTTGAATGCATAAATTACATGGAACATGTATTTGATTTCTGTATATATTTGTAAAAGAATACCATTGTTTTATCCATATATCTCTGGTTTGGTCATTTTTTGAAAATGTATTTCTGAAATATGCTAATATAGAAAGCTGAATAACTACTTAAATTAAATCAGTGTCATATGTAGAATTACACTTAAAGGTATGTGCTATTTGAGAAATATTTTTAACAATATGTCTGTTATGTAATTCAATGCTAGAGAGAGGCAGGGGAGAAGTTCAAACAACTGTGCGTTTACTTGAATATGTTGAAAACATCCAGAGTAACCTGATGATCATATACATGGCAAACATAGCTTGCTACTGATTAATAAGCACAGAATAAAGTCTCTATCAATGACAGTCTCTGACAGCTTTAACGAATTAAAGAACTCCATAGACATTGACAATCTGTAGCACCTCCTGCAGAATAATTGAAGTTCAGTTTTGTAGAAACAAAGACAGTACTCACAAGATGCAATCATGGTAATGGACAAGATCCAATATTCCTGATCACATGAAGGCAGAAAAACTCCAACCGCAACTGAGACAAACCCAGAGCCTCAGTGCGGTATCAGCAGGCAGAGTGATATTGAAAGATTTCCTTCCTCGCCAGCAGACAAATATTCAATATATATATATATGCAGTTCTATGTGCAAGTTTCTGTATTCATAGATATAATTCACAGAAAGCTGGATGCCAGAATGCTGAGTTGTAGTAGTAATGCTGTTTGACAGGGAGCTGAGTCTGAAGTCTTTGTATGTTGTTTGCCAAAGTTGTAGCAGAAATTGGTAAATTGATGAATCCCAGAGAGAAGACTGTGCATGAGTAAATTGTATCACTGACAAAAAAGCATAGAACACTAGAAGGTTTAAAACTTCAAGTGCCTTAAGTCATTAAGAAGAGCAAAGCATAAAAAAGCAGTAACTTTGCACCTGGAGAAAACCATGTTGCATTGGAGGGGAAGGCAAAATTAAAATGTGGGGACATATTTAGAGTTGGGATAGGACATGCTGTAGACCAAGTTTAAATTTCAGTGTAAAAATAAAGCTATAAAGTATTTGTGTGCTGGATGAAAAACAGCCAGTATTTAATAGAGATGAGCGGGCTCGGATTCCGCTAATCCGAGCCCACCCGAACAGTGCGGATCCGAACGGGATCCGAGCACTGTTCGGATATTTCCGGCGGGCAAAAAATTGAAAACGAGGCTCTGTCGTCCAAGTCTCGCGTCGAATCTCGCGAGGGGTGGGAGGGAGGGCCCAGAACAATTCCATCTTGTACCTCTTTTTTTGGCATTATGTGCTCAAGCTACCTCGGTGCAACCTTTTGGCCTAAAAATAATATTGTGAGGTGTTCAGAATAGACATTAGTGGAAATGATTGTTATTGAATGTTATTGAGGTTAATAATAGCGTAGGAGTGAAAAAAAAAAACAACACAAAACTGGTTTTTAGCACTTTTTATGCTTTTTTAAAAATAAATCAGAACCAAAACGTTTCGTCGGATGTTTTGGCAAAACAAATCAGAACCCAAAACTTCAAGCTAATCAGAACCCAAAACCCAAAAACTAAAAGTGGCCGGTGCACACCCTTAGTATTTAACTTGTATTGTAACATGGTTTGCCCTGGAGAACATTTACTCCTTTTTTGCCTTACTTTCCTTAATGACTCAGACCCCAAATCTCCAATCAGGTCAGGTGAGAAGCACACCCTAATTTAATGAGACAGGTGTGCAATGTGCACCACAACTGTGTGGGTTTCCTCCAGGTGCTCTGGTTTCCTCCCACACTCCAACAAAATAATAGTAGGTTAATTGGCTGCCAGTAAATTGACCCTAGTCTCTCTCTCTGTCTGTGTATATATGTTAGGGAATGTAGACTGTAAGCTCCAATGGGGCAGGGACTAATGTGAGTGAGTTCTCTGTACAGCGCTGCGGAATTAGTGGCGCTATATAAATAGCTGCTGCTGATGTCTTGCAGGCATGCAACACATACAGAAATTGCCCAATGTGCTGCCTATACACGTACATTGCTGTATCCTGAAATCACACTGACATATTTTTGGTGTAAAGTAAACAGCATCTCTGGAGATAGTCATCCATATCTCAGACTTCAACATCTCTGTGACAATCACACTTTATCCCAGCCTCACACTGTGTCCTGGGTGGCTGCGTAGGAGGAGGAGTCTTAGGGCTAGATTTACTAAGCTGCGGGTTTGAAAAAGTGGGGATGTTGCCTATAGCAACCAATCAGATTCTAGCTGTCATTTTGTAGAAAGTACTAAATAAATGAAAGCTAGAATCTGATTGGTTGCTATAGGCAACATCCCCACTTTTCCAAACCCGCAGCTTAGTAGATCTAGCCCTTAGTCTCAAAGTCCTTCTCAATTCAGAGGAGTTGTAGACAGAAGGCACAGTAGTCTCCAGACTTACAGCATTGCTTTCCTCTAACAGGCATCCCTGTTTTCCGGCCTCCTGGTCCCTATGGCACTACTGGTTCTCCTGTGGCCTTCAGAGCGACTCACTGACGCCGGCAGCTGCTTACCTGTTCACACTGTTCAGAAACAGGCTTTCTATAATGTAGACATAGGTGAGGCCATCAAAGTGTGGACAGCAGCAGAGCTGTGGTACTGCATGGTGCTGGTGCTGAGTAAGAATAGTGTATTTTGAGTGATGGACGTTATTGGCTGCTGTAGTTATTTCATCATTACATTGATCAATTTGTATTGCTCCTCAGTGTCTCACTTTCATACACATATATCTTTAGCGCGCAGGGGAAGTGCATGATGTCACTTCCGTTACACGTTCATCTCCATTAATATTTTTTCCCTAGGAGCTGGCAAAAAAGTGTTACTTCAAAAATTATTATAATTTTATTTGCTCTTATATACAATTTTTTGCTTAGATTTGATCTTAATGTTATAAATACACATGTTTTAGTAACATCTACAGATGAAAGAAACGATTTGGCAGGCTTCAGGACAAACAGATTTTGGCAAGTTTGGGTCTTTGGAACGGAAAAGCAGGACGTTTCTTCATAAGGGCTAATTCATAAGATGAATTGCTAAAAGCTATTGTTTCAAATTGCATTGTTGAACAATTAATTAATTGTACAAAGAAGTAAAAAGAACAAAATGAGCAGATTTTTATGATGAACCTTTTTCTTTTGGTACTTTTTAAAACTGTTTTTTTTAAAAAACAAAAAACAAAACAAACACAAAACTAAGAACCAATAAGCTGAGAATTAATCTACTGACCCAACATCTTGAATCATTTAGTGAACAAAATTGTTGGAGATTTCTTTAACGTTAGTAACAGCAGGCAGCTCAGCCTGACCATCGAGATGCGTCCATACATTCAGATGCAGAGATTGTGGTCAGAGTGTAGCTGAAGATCTGGTACACACACAATAATCTGGCAACCCAGTGATCGGCTTGCCGGGAAAATAAAGCATCTGAGGTGTGACAGGCGCCAATGATGACATAACAGTCAAGTCCATGAGAAACCTCCTGATCCACTCTGCCATCTGTTTGCTATGTGCAGTTTAACGTCCAAAGCCACTGGCCCTTACCAGCAGCTGGCTATCGCAACCCCCACTCATCATCTCAACTCAGATGCCAGTCTCTCAAAGGGTTGTGACCCACACCTGGATGCCAGTGCTTTTCAGAAGCTAGCCCTTATAGTATATGTGATCTGATGCTGGGACAGAGCAGCTGATGCTATAGTAGTGACAGGCTGTGACACAACTACCTTCTTGTGAATGACAAAGAGTGCACTAATCAGTGTCAGCGGTGCAACCACAAACAGCCAATCACAAGACCATCATCATCATCATCCACTGACCACCCACAATTAATACAGCTTTCTCAGGTGTGCATGCATCTTTTTCTCAGTCTGCATCTATTCCCAATTGGTTGAACATGCCCTTATTGTATTTGGCCTACGTTTGGACACCGCTGCCCTGCTTGTCCAGTCACAGGCTGGCGTAAGTGGCAGAATTATGCAAATCGGCATGGGTGCATTTGCGTGCACCCATTTTTTTAGCATGCGCAGAGCTATTTCACGCAAGATACACTACTCAGCTACTGTAGCACTCACTCTGCATCAGCCCCTATGTGCTTTGTAAAATAATTGCACATGCTGAACAGATTCATAAAATAGCATGAATGAAAAAAAATAATGTCATAGCTGAAATCATATCTATTGTGACTATGTCCTTTTTTGGTTTAGACATATACCAGGGAGTCATTCTGGAGGCTGGAGTAAACTAAAGTTCTGTGTCTCTTTTCTGAACCAAAACCTCTTGACAATAGCTACAATAATGGTGTTTTAAATGTCAAATATGTATTAAACAGAACTGGTCCTGCTCTGATTGCATGAAGGTTCCAATTCAGATTGTGAGTGGATGTCACTGAATACTTGATGAATCTCCCTTTATGACCGTGTTACTAATGATTTCAGCTGACTTCTCTGCTTGGTGAACCTTTGGTTTGAATTTTCCTCCATTCATATAATCTGAGGTTGACAATATACTATAGGTACCCAGAGAGCAGCCATTTGATCATTCAATAATGAGCAATGTGTTCATTAAACAATCACATTTTATGGTATTACTTTCTGCGATGAAACAATCAGGATGACAAAATATTTGAAACATATAATTTTGAAGGTCTATAATTTGAGTATGCTTGTGTGTGGTTAGACAATCAAAAACCACGCTTCTTTTTGTAATGCAAGATTTTTAGTTTGGGTAATCAAATTGCTGTTCATGAGCTGTTCTGCAATCTGTTTAAATATTTCTATAAAATAGTCAGTAGCATTCAAGTAGTAGTAGTATTCAATACCTACTAATAATTATATATAAAGATAATACAGGTGTGGAATGTATTATACAGAATGCTTGGTACTTAGGGATTTCTGCATACATGGGGTTTTCTGTATCTTAGAGCACCATGCCTGATCTATATGTATAACGGAAGCAGAAATAGCCACTACTCATCTGGGCATCACAGTGGCTAAGTGGTTAGCACTTCTGCCTCACAGCGCTGGGGTCATGAGTTCAATTCCCGACCATGGCCTTATCTGTGTGGAGTTTGTATGTTCTCCCCGTGTTTGCGTTGGTTTCCTCCGGGTGCTCCGGTTTCCTCCCACACACCAAAACCATAAAAGTAGGTTAATTGTCTGCTATTAAATTGACTCTAGTCTGTGTGTGTATGTATGTTAGGGAATTTAGACTGTAAGCTCCAATGGAGTCAGTGAGTTCTCTGTACAGCGCTGCGGAATCAGTGGCGCTATATAAATAAATGGTGATGATGATGATCTGTTCATCAAAGCCTACCAACCTTCCACCTAAACATCTCCCTGCTTGATATCCTCACCTCTCTCTTCCCCTGTCCCTGTACGTGCCCCTCGCCTCCCCACGGATTCCCCATTGTCCCTGCATCTGTTTGCTATCCCTTTAGTATGTAAGCTCTTATGAGCAGGGCCCTCTTTCCTCCTGTCTCTTTACCATTTCTTCTCCTCCAATTTCACTGTACTAGTTATGCTTGGAGCTATTGGAGTCTTGGTATTACTTGTTTATTGTTGTGTACTGTTTTACTCTGTATGGTCAGCTGTTTGTATTCTGTACGGTGCTGCGGAAACTTTGTGGCTCCTTATAAATAAATGATAATAATGAAAAAATATTTTTTCCTTTAAGGCTTTTGGAATCCTCTGTATAGTGCAATTGTAATAAGAGATTCCACACCTGTAGGTTTTTTTTTTACATTATGCAGAACATTGTGCTAATCAAAAGAGTTGTTTTGTTGGAGGAGTGTATTTTTTGTTAGGATTGCTTTTATACTTCTAGTTAGCTTTGCACAGTCTAACTGGTCTAGACTACCAATGAAGGAAAGTGAATTGAAATTCTCTACCAATTGCTGCTGATTGAAAAGTCCCAGTGCCTGACGAATGTAATGAGCAAAGAGACATAATCAGGATATGACTTTTGTCTATCTTTGAATTAATATTAAAGTGTGCACAATCAGCATATATATTCATTTAATTTGATTGTTACCAATTTGCATTGACTACATTTGCTAGTGAGACAATAGAAAGGAATATTGAATATAATGTTTAAAATAAGTGTTTTGACAGATAGCAAAAAGCCAAGATATCTAGTTTTCAACCTTCTGACATTACCATATTTTCCCTATATTTTTAGATAGTCCCAAAGAGGCTGATCACAAAATCATTCTGCTTAACCCACTTAAAACAATTTCCCAGCCATACATATACATTTTAACGCTAGAAGACATTTTTCATCTAAGGAAAGGCTTCCTGCAAAAAAAGATTAATACAGAACTTTCCAAGCAAAAAATTTTAATTAACAAGCCCATAAGTGACTTTAAAGAATGGAAATAGAATAGAAAATGAGCCACATAGGCACAATGCCTCTGTATATATAAAGTCCCATCAGAATGAACAAAAAAAAATGAAATACATAAACATCTGTTATAATCATTAATAAAAAATACATTAAAAAAAAGTTGTTTTTTTTACATGTAATATATATATATATATCAGGATGATATTAATGTCTACTGTACATAAAATGCGTTTTTACAGTTGCTCTTAACTGCAAACACATTATCTGGTATGTATACGTGGCCATCATCACTATCGCTCTGCACTTACACCTGCCCTGTGTGTTTTACTATATATGAATTTATGTAAGCACAGTGCATTTTTTTTCAGAGTGTAAGAATTTATTTAAAATATATTGTAACTACATGTATTAAACCTCTCCAGTTGTTGCATTATCACATCCAGCCCTTGGACAAAATAAAGATCATATAAAATATAGATTATATGCATAATCAAATGACAAAAAAAGAACATATTTTTCTGCAACATGAACATTTACCTTCGTAGTGAAACTAAGCTTTAAATTTGACTGTGAAGTGGTAGATTGGAGTAAATGATCTCATGTTGCAGAAAGGGAATTATTCTATTATTTACACCATATTGTTATATTTATTTTTGTGCAGTACTATATTAAAATATGTTTTGCAGACATAGTTACTGATGGAAGAAGTTTTAGGATGTCTAATGTCCTTTACCTGAAGATTATTTATACAAAATATCATATACGCAATGTGATTAAATGTACTGCAATCAAATTTGCCAATCAAAGACAGCTTCCGGATCACTGAAATAACTTGGAATTTGATTAGACACATCTGTCTGTGTGTGTGTCTGTGTGTGTGTGTGTGTGTGTTAGGAAATTTAGACTGTAAGCTCCAATGGGGCAGGGACTGATGTGAATGAGTTCTCTGTACGGTGCTGCGGAATTAGTAGCGCTATATAAATAAATGATGATGATGATCTATTCCTGAGACTTAAAACAAAATAAGTTTCTTTCCAATTTTAACATTACATATATAATTGATCTTGTATAAATAAAATAACCAATAGATGTAGTTAGTTAGTTAAAGAAAATAAATAATACATTTTACATCAGCTCCAGGACCACCCAAAAAAAGAAGGGAAAACAGTGATGGAGTATGAGACTGTGTAGCAACATTGATGGTTATGTAAGCATTTCATCTCTTATATAGGGACACTTCATTTTAGTAAAGTAACAGCTTAGCTATAATACCAATGTTGCTTTCGGTCTTTCCTTATGACCTTATTTACAATATATATACATATACGGTATATATAGTGGTCCAAGTGTAAATGTAGAAGTGGGGTAAGGAAAATGCCTTATAGAGCCCCACTTTGACCAATTTGTATATATATATATATATATATATATATATATCATCATAATCATCCCCATTTATTTTTATAGTGCCACTAAGTCCTCAGCGCTGTACAGAGAACTCATTCACATCAGTCCCTGTCCCATTGAAGCTTACAGTCTAAATTGCCTAGCACACACACAGACACAGACTAGGGTCAATTTGTTAACAGTCAATTAACCTACCAATATGTTTGTGGAGTGTGGGAGAAAACCAGATTACCCGGAGGAAACCCACGCAAACACGGGAAGAACATACAAACTCCACACAGATAAGGCCGGTAGTCAAGCTTTGATGACGCCGGTGCTGCAATTGCTGATTTGGCAGCTTTCATCTCAAACACCTGGGTTTGATTTTCTGTATATAGGTAAGTCTTTCTGTCTATCCTTCTGTATTTCCCTGCGGAAGTTTCTGTGAACTCTGAAACAAAATAACTAAATATTATTCTTCAAGCATGTAATAGTCTGTTAAATCCCCTGTGCTATATATATATATATATATATATATATATATATATATATATATATAGTGGCACACAGACGTTATATATAATTTACTCTGAAAACGAAAACAACTTGGTTTAGTGTATTAGCATCCACACATCCTAATCAATGTTATAAAATGTGGATTAGGTACAACAAACATGTAGTAATTCAATTAAATCTACCCTATGTTATGTTTTATTAAATCCACTGCAGCACTTACAATTTACTTTGTATGGTATTTGGTTTAGTGGTTATAGTGCTAAGAATTTTACAAACGCACAAGAATATTTTAGTGAGCTATTTTAAAAGAATCTCCACCGGGTGTGTATCCGAGTTGTCAACGCTACAATTTTAGCTTGAATATTTATCGTGTGGGTGAAGAAATAAACAAATGGGTCTTGAAAGTTAGTTGTCAGCACTATGTCAAGAAAACACTTTCTCATGAACAGAGGAAACATCCTTTCAGAGTTTGGTGATATATAACTGCTGCCAGTGTAGCCATCCACAGGCATAAAAACCAGCATTGATTTGAATAACACCTATGCTTAAGCTGGGCTCTTACTGAACAGGAGCAGAAACCAGTATAACACATTGCTGTTCATTGCACATTGCAAGTCGTCATCACGGGTGGCATTCTGTCATACAGCAGCCTTTCTTGAAGCCAAGAGAAATGTAGAGCAATGGAACAATGATGATGAAACAGGGATATGCTGTGCCATTGTGATTGTAGGTACAGCAATATTTTAACAAGATTTAAAACAGAGGGTTATTCCTTAATTTAATATCTTTATATATCTGTTATAGTTTGGGTGTGGTAATATGGCAGAATTACATCTTACATATATTACGTTAGTAAGGAAACACGCAAATCCCTTAGTGTTTTGTTTGAGGAAACGATTCTCATCTTTCATCACATCTGAATTTGAAATATGTACAAAATACCCTTGTGCTGTTTTATGCACATTTTCAAGGCTTGCTGGATTGTATAACAAGAACCCTCCCCTGCAGCTTGCATATGTTTACACTGCAGCACCTGACAATGTGAGATGTTAAGATGTAAGATTGAAGAGTGTGACATTTCTATATATGGTGCAATCTGGATTTAGGGATATGCAAAATTGAAGACAATGGGATTAGGAATATGTGTTTATTTAATTTCATTCAGTTTGCCAAAGCTTAATATGACAACCTTCCAAGTTACATTATTGATGTTAATTAGGTTAATGATGTAATTGGGCCATTTGCAGTGTCATTGCTTTTTAGGCATTTTATCAGTAGAAATGCAAGGATGAGGATCAAAAACTATATAAAATTCAATATGCAAAATTTTGTTTCAATGAATTTAGTTTCAATAAATTTGGGAACTTAAGAAGTGGGAGTACTTATATTACTTTAGATTACAGTGCTATTCACTGACAAAACTGCAGCATGGGATGGTAAATGATATACCTAACATGCAGATGTTTTTTTCTTTTTTCACAAAAAGATGTAAACCAATTTTTAAGACTTGCAACAGCAATCAAACCCTTCTCAAAGGTATTATTGGCCCTGCACAGGCATTCGCTGGAGATTCTAACTGCTCATTGTAATTGTTACCTAGATCCATTCATTGTCTCTGAGATAATTACAGATATCCAAGGCAATTCAAATTCTTATATGCACTTCTATTGTTAAGATTCTAATTGGCATATCATAATAATGGATGTTAATACCCAAAACTATATTAAGATCAAACAGCTAAAAGGTTTTAAAAAATAAATAAATAATGATAATTAACAATAGCGTAGCACTTAGAGAGAAACAAAGACATACTCATACATCATTTTTTGTTTAAATATTTGTATAGTTTATATTGAAACAATTTGATTCAGTGCACGTTAATAATTCATTGCCCCTCAACTATTACCAACTTATCTTACACCAGTTGGATTATGCAAGAACTTTACGTACATATTAATTATGTTGGAAATTATATTTTGTATCATTCTTAATCAGTGTGGTGGGAGACAGAGGAATTACACATGTTAATGCTTGGGGTTTATATTAGCATTGTAAGTGCAAGTTTCATAATATGCATTTTAAGTACTTGATGCTTTATTTCATCATTTAGTTTCTGACTGTGGATACTTACTAAGCTGCATAAGATTGCTGCGAATCTTTTATCCAAATGGAAGTTTCACAGCATTACAAATACCACCTGTTATTTGGCTTACTGATTTCTTGAATGTCCTTTCTTATGCTGACTTTGTACTGTAGGCCATGTTATTTGTTCTGTTACTAGCACCCTTTCATTGATTATTCTGCTCAACTGTAGCCACGTACCTGTTTTTGTATGTCATATCTGTATGATTATGTCAGTCGATACACAGTCTGTGGTGCCCTATAGATAGACGATGATGATGATGACTAATTTTGGCTTGTGCGTAGTCCTCTTCTGACCACATTAACAGGCTAGGGTGATTCCTGAAGCCATTTGGCTGAATAACTGGTGTGACAGTCACTGGAAGGAGGCTAAATGGGAGAGGTATGTGTCCCAGGTTTCCTGCATTGTATACATAAGGCCCAGTCTGGGTCTTCTGGTCTGCCAGTCTCAAAAGAGACTGATCAAGAGATGCATCTGGGAGGTGCCTGTGAAATAAACAGCTAGAAGATGCAGTCATTGTCTCAGACCTGGGGGGGAGGTGAGTTGCCTCCTGAGACACTCTGCTGTGGTGAGCAATATTATGTTGATTGTGTGTTTGGACACAAGGTCCAACTCCAGAGAGAGAGGGTCTTGCTAAAATGTATTAGCTAGTAGCCAAACAGCTAGGATTTTATTTATGGTTTTGTTTGTTTATAAGCTGGTGAATAAACTTTTACTAGACTTGGTACTATACAATTCAGCCACCTACATGTCTGAATAAAATAGAGCACTGGTCCTGTCACTAAGCATTCAGAGCTGCAGGATTCATCTGTGTGTGGTCAGCTATACACAAGTCTAGCCACTAAATTTATCAGAGGATCCACCGATGAGTCCTGGTAGCATATCTGACACAAGGAAAACACAAGTAACTGCTAATGTTACCCAATAGGCATAAGATACTGTTATAATTTATTGTGCATTTAGAGAATATTATGTGGGTGATCCATAAAACATTTGAGATGTGACTTAACATCATCATCATCATCATAACATTTATTTATATAGTGCCAGCAAATTCCATAGCACTTTACAATAGGTAACAAACACAGTAATAAAATACTGGGTAATACATACAGACAGAGAGGTAAGAAGGCCCTGCTTGCAAGCTTACAACCTATGGCAAGCTTACAGATGGCTCTTATAATTGCACTGCACACCCAGGCAAATACCGCTTAGAAAAATAATGTAACTGAGACAGGTTCTTGCAAGAGTACATATACATACCCTGCAACATGACAAATTAGGTCAACCTTTCCCTGTAGGCCTTGAGCCCTTTGTCCTCCAATAATCTGGACAATCCTCCAATAATCTTTCGGGAGGTATGTATATGCTGAAAAGTCAAGGACAAGTTTCATTACATACTACCAATTATTGTGTGTATTTTAACAATATAACCTTTTACTCATTGAGCATAAGTAATTTCCATTTGTAAAGAAAAGCCTGTGGAAAGAATACTTGATTTACAGTAAAAATGTCATCAAGTGACCCTTAGTGGAAAGGTCTGTTTTCTTTTCAGATGGTTATGTTGTTAAGACTCAAAAAACAGCTCATCTCTCTGTATCCCTGACATTCGGCAGATGGAGGAATGCTTAAATATTTTACATGATATTAAATGCTTGTAGATGACTTCCACATTATCTTGCATTTGCAAGTAAGCTCACTGACATATTTTTAGCTAAGTATGTTTTTCCTGCTACCTTCAGTAGTTTTATAGAATATGGTGTCTTCTAAACTATTTCCATCCATAGCAAAATGTTAAATGATAGTTGACTGCAAATATTGTTTCATATAGATATATAGATCCACTATTAAAAACTTAACAAAGTTTAAATTCTGTCTAAGCCATTATTAATTCTGCATATGGCTGGTTAAGGTATGAGCCGATTGGTGCTTACCTATGCTGTGCTATATTGCTGATTAACAAACCACATATATTGCAAGAATTAACAAAGTGTAAGGGAATAGTGTAACAAATAAAGCATAATATTTAGAACTATGTTACATAGGTAAAATAGCTGTGGGGAGTTTCTAATGGTGCCCGAATGGCAACTGGCCCATGGATCACTTTTGCTTTTGCAAATGAGGGGAGACATTGAGGAAAGCCAGGGACTTAGTTTGGTGTTGTTTTTAATGTTAAGTAGTATGGTCACAGTATATAGCACACATGTGTCACTGTATATTGCATTTGCACAGTAGATTTCTGAAAAAGTATTAAAACTGACCCCAAATATTAGCACTTGGTCCAACATTGAATACATGGCCCCAAAAAGAGCACAATTACTGCAATAATCCAATCAAAACAAATCAGATCATTATGAATCATGTAGGTAAAATTGTTTGGAAGATGACCGCTATTGACTATTGGATATCATCATCTGTCCACAAAACTGAAATTTCTTGCCACTCGGACCAACGTGCCCAATAGCTGGATATCATCCAATTTGCTCACCTATGTGTGTTATCAAATTGGATACTGATCTTGTGGTTTACACTAGAGCCTAGTAACAGGATGACCAATGTGCGGCCAACTTAAAAGAAGAAAAGAGTACAGCCATGATTCTGCTTGAGGCATGGCTTCACAATCCTCATAGGTTAGCATCTACTCTCAAAGGCTTCAAGCGTGCCCTTAAGACTCATTTCTTTATTTAAGTCTATCAGTCCTCCTCCTAACTTCCTTGTCCTGGCTCTTTCCCCCAGTTAGTACCACCCTATTTGTGTCTCCCCCTTCCCTTTAGGATGTAAGCTCTCAGCAGCAGGGCCCTCTTTCCTTGTGTTCTCCTTCTACTATTCCATCACCCTCTGTACCTCTTGGCCTGCTTTGCTATCCCTTTTTTCCCCTGCTTTCTTAAGCTTTGGTCTTCTTCTCGCTGATTTCTACCTTCCCTTTCACTATCTGTCCCAGAAATAATCTGATTTGCTTTACCCTGTCACCTGTGTTTCTATATATTTTTGTATCATTTTGTGTCTTGGTTCTCTGTTTTCTGTATATGTAATGTACGGCGCTGCGGACCCTTTGTGGCGCCTTATAAGTCAAAGATAATAATAATAGGTTGCTTCCCCTAACGTCCTTCTAATAGCAGCCTATTAATGTAAACATATGATAATGTGATGTTATACCACTGGTTCTTGCTTGTGCCAGCCCCTGAGTTTGCCAGTGTTCCCTTGAAAGTGGCACACAGACATAGCAGACCTCAGTTATTCACGGGTATTTCATGTCACCTGACTGGTTGATATGAATGCTTTACTTTTATCTGTCTGCTTTTGTATATTAAATGGTAATAAAATGTAATTGCAATTGTTAAGCAGTTCATGCTGTTTACAAGAATGATGTGAGGATGTCATCAATTGGCTACTGTTTGTGATCAAATAGAAGCTGGTATTGCACATGCTGCTGTTACATAAACAAGGCTGGCCAGGCTGATGCAGAAACAAGGACTACATTGCGCTTCCTTTGAGGACTCCCACTTTTCAACTGCTTATATCTTTGTATTCATTTGATACAATAAATATTATAATTTTTATGTTTATTCGACTGTGTGAGACAATCCCTTGATTAATCCTCCAGGAAAATATAGATATTTTTAGCGCTGCATTGCTAGTAGGCAGCTTACTGGTCATTATGGCTACTGATGGGCATCTTGCTGGAAAGTTTGACCGGTTTATTAGGTTTTACGGGGCATTATCAATGACACATTAGAACTAGAGATGACTCACTGACCC
The DNA here is from genome assembly GCF_038048845.1 of Mixophyes fleayi. NCBI lineage: Eukaryota > Metazoa > Chordata > Amphibia > Anura > Limnodynastidae > Mixophyes > Mixophyes fleayi. The sequence continues at coordinate 398,649,701 of NC_134402.1, read as the reverse complement.
CCGTGAAGTGGTTTTGATTTTGGTTTTGGATCTGGATTAGCTTTTTGTTTTGGTTTTGGTTTTGGCAAAATCGCCCTTGTGTGTTTTGGTTTTGTATCTGTATTTTTTAGAAAAATTGCTAAAATATGCTAAGGTCACATAACTTTGCTCTTTTTTGTTCCCTCTACATTATTATTAACCTCAATAACACTAATTTCAAGTCATCTGCAGTCAATCTTGACAACTTCACAGGTCACAATTATTATTTTCATACACTTTCAAACAAAGACTGCAGCAGTTCTTGGCAGTGATAACAAGAAGGTGACTGTCATGCCTAGGTATAAGACCAAAAAATCCACCTCTTATGTGTGGAATTGTTTTTACCCAAATCCTGACAACAGTTGTCTAGCCATTTGTAGCGTTTGTAAAGCCACAGTCAGTAGAGGTAGGGACCTTAACCATCTAGGATAATCATCCATGTTATGCCATTTAAAGCAAGTTCATGGAAAGCACTTGGGAAAATCAGAAACTTATGCGAAAAAAATAACAACAAGCAGTCCAGCATCAGCTACCTTCTCTATCTAGATCCCAGCACCTGCAGTCTACACCACCAACACCTTCATCATCAATATCCTCACAAGTGATTGGAGTTAGTCCTGCATCCAAGATGCTAATGCGAGATGACTCCTCCCCTATCCATTACTCCTCAGAGGAATCCTTGTGCGTTAGGCCCACTGCTGCTGCTCCTGCTGCTGGGGGTGGATCTTCAACCCAGAAGCAGACCAAGAAGAAGACTACTAGTAGTTTACAACAATTGACTGTTAAACAATCCTTAGCAAGTATGAAAGCTGTCAGTCAGTCGCAAAGCGAATCACAGACGCTATGGCGACTATGCTAGTATTAGATCTGCGTCAAATATCCACTATTAATGCAGCTGGTATTAGACAATTCCATCACGACACCATTTTACTTGAAAAGCTATTCCTCACCTCTACCAGAAGGTACAGAAATGTAATTATTGAGCTACAAAATGCCATTCTACCCACTGTACACTTAACCACAGATATGTGGACAAGAGGAACTGGGCAAACTAAAGATTATATGACTGCAACAGCTCACTGGGTTGGTGATTCGCCTTCACCAGGAGCAACAGCAGCAGCATGTACCCAAGTACGTCACATTTTTCAGAGACAGGCTGCTCTGTGTATTATCTGCTTCACTAAGAGGCATATTATTATTATCGTAGACCTGTAAGGCACCACAGTGCTCCACAGAGCCGTACAGTAGGGAAGACAAGGACATACATAAAACAAGACATATGTAAAACAAGAACAGACAAGTCAGACAAAATGAATGGAGGCATGAAAACAAAGGGTATGGAGGACCCTGCTCATTAGAGAGATTACATTCTAATTCTAAAGGGAAGAACGCACAGTTAAAACAAGAGGAGCGAATGTGGCTCAGAGTGGAGATTGGGATATATGTGAGGATGCATTAGTGTGAATAGTATTATCGAGGATAAGGTAACCTCTAAAAAATTGATAGATTTTCAAAGAGCATCTAAAGATTTGAAAGCTGTGGGAAAGTCTGCACGCGGTAGGAAATTCAATAAGTGGGGAACAGCACGGGAGAAGTCTTGAAGGCAGGAGTGAGAGGTGGTTATCAGAGACGAGACAAGGCGCAGGTCAGAGGTAATTCTGCTGACAACCTGTTTGAAAGACTAAGGGATGTCATTGCAACATGGCTTATCCTGCTTGGACTCTCCTGAGGATATGTGATTTCTGATAACGCCACCAATATTGTTAGACCATTACAGCAGAAGGAATTACATCACATTCCCTGTTTTGCTCATACAATCAACTTGGTGGTATAGAACTTTTTAAAAATGACAATGACATGCAGGAGATGCTGTCTGTGTCCGGAAATATTTAGGGTCATTTTCGGGAATGTATAACAGCATGTAGGAGAATACAGCAGCTGCAAGAAGAATGGATTTGAGGGAGAATGTACTTTATTCCAGCAAAGTAGTCAACTGTGAAGAAAGTGCACACACAGTTAGCTTGAGTAAAGTGATTCCCATTAATAGACTTTTTGAGAAGCAGCTAGAGAAATTGAAGGATGAAATGAAACAATGCAAATCCGCTAAATATATTGTCATTGTAGATTAAGTACTTAATTTGGTTTGCCAGGATTCAAGAGTTATCAACATTTTGTAATCGGATCACTACATTTTGCCAGTTGTGCTTGATCCTAGGTTTAAGAGCTATGTCTTTATTTCCTACTGTCCCAGACCACAAGAGATGGAATGAGCTCCTGGTCAGCAGGCTGACAGCTCAAGTGGTACATGACACAACGACGTCTCCTCCTTCAGTTTCTCTGCCAAATGCTTCTATGAAATAACTAAGCTTTCCCAAGACAGCCAGTGGTGGTTCAGATGAGTCAGCACAATATTTTGACATTTGGGTTGGTGTAAAAGAATTGCCAAAAAATCGTGACAGCTCTGAAATAAAATGAACAAATTCCATGAATAAGGCCATTATCGGCAACTAGATCAAAGTACACAGACTTCTGTGATGGATTCCAGTTGGGATGAATCAGTATTGTTTGAGGAAGATGTACACAATGATGAGGGTGAATATGATGACAGTGTAGATTGAAGGTGCTGAAATCTAGCTAAGAGAAGGAGCTACCTGATGCTAGTATGCTTGGTAATATTTTGGGTAGAATGGCATTTTGGCAATTTTATGTTTTTCTACAGTAAACTTTCAGCTCTATTAGAGAGGTTTTTGAGAGGTTTTTGTTTCTTTAAAAAGGTACAAGCTTTTTTTTTACATTTTTGTTTCCCTGACTTAAAACCACTATGCACTTGAACATAGTCTTTAGCACATGAGGTAGAGGGATTAGTATCATCATGACTAACACTGGAGATTGACAACAACAATGTCACCCCTCCTGTTTCTGTATGAGCTATGGCACAGTAGAATGTCACTGGAGACTTTTAAAAACACTGACAGCCATATTATTACAATTTCTGTTTCAGCACTGAACCCTGCCACCTGTTTCTGAGTGAGCTATGGCACAGTAAAATGTAACTGCAGATTTAGACCAAGCCAGCCAGCCCTATAATTTCTATTTCAGCAATGACAATTAGCAATGGAGCAATGGAGCTCTCCTCTTTGTGTGCTACCTATATAAGACAGTAGAATGTGATTGCAGAATTACACCAAGCCTGCCAGCACTAGTATTTGTATTTTTCAGCAATGAGAATTAACAAGAGCTCTCCTCTTTGTGTGTTACCTATATAACACAGCAGAATGTGACTGCAGATTTATACCAACCCTGCCAGCACTAGTATTTATATTTTTCAGCAATGAGACTTAGCAATGGAGCAATGGAGCTCTCCTGAATGTCACTGTAGACTTTGTTGAACACTGCTACCCCCTCCTCTTTTAATTCTATCTATAATGCTGCCCAACTACTCTATACACTGTGGTACCCCTTCTGTGTCCCTCTTTCAAATGGCGCTAGATCGCCGTGGAGGGCGGTATATATAGATTTCAAAACTCACGAGATCCGACGACGTAACAATGACATTTTGCCTCATTTTCGATTCCGAGAAGCGCAAAAGTACTCGGATATGCTAAGTTCGGGTGTGTTTGGTTCTCGAGGAACGGAGCCTGAGCATCTCTAATTAGAACATAGGACATTATCACTGGCATATAAAATATAGTTATAATGATATTATCATTGGCATAATAAATATTTCTTGGTATTATTATTATTATTATTATCAATAATAATAATAATAATAATAACAACAATAATAATATTACTTTCATATTAGATTTTGACATGCATTATCACTGGCATAATATGTTTTATTGGGCTTTATCTCTTACATACTTGCTGGGCACAATGTTTGACAAATTAAATCTTGCTGGACATTGTCACTGATCTATTAGATTTTGTATAGACTTTATAAAAGGTAAATTCTATATTGATTGGCATTTTCAGATCCATACTCGATTTTGCTTACAACCCTCTCACATCCAGCCAGAAGAGAGTTGCTGTGATGTGAGAAGGTTGCTGAGCTGTGAGATACTTTGGTTTAACTAAGAGGTTGAGATTTGTGACTATAAAGATTGGCACATCTGTCTGGTTTATTAAATGTGTAAGTTCAGTTTGATTTAGATATTTAAATCATGGTGTACTAATAATGAAAGTGTCCAATCTTAGGTATGGCTAAAATTGGAGTATCTGAGGGAAATTTCATGGGTACAGTTAAAATAAGTAAATTGTTTTTGAGGTGTAAGAAGGGGGTGTGAAGTGCTAAAACTATTATAAATTTCTATAATATATAGTATTATATACAATTTAGGGAGATGGTAGACTGCACCAAGTGTACCATTCAAAAACCTCCTGCACTTATACAGATCTCTCTTACAACAACTCGATGTAGATTTCTAATGAGGAAGGGTGCACCCGGTCATACAACAAAGTAGTATATAGCAAACTAGCTTACAGTTTATGGAATACAGAAGCTACAATACAGCACTGAGTGAAGTCTGCTTTTATTTGAAGTAAATGGGATTTCATTGTATACAGTATACGCCTTAGGCGAGTGTGTTTTAATCAGGGAAATACCCAGCAAGAACATTTTAGGGCAATTTTAAAGAAATATTTATAGATTCGGCAGAGGCTTTCCAGCCTTCAATGCCATCTAATGTAGCATCCCAACCACTTTGGTCAACAGCAGACACTGCTGCTTTTATCCTATAGCGGATTAAGCACTTGGTGATACATATCCTCCCCTTCCACTGTCAGTTACTCCATTTCTCACATAAGAGCTGCAGGAGAATGCACTCATTGTGGGAAGGTAGCAGTGACATGGCATAAGGGGGATTTAGGCATGCGTGGAGCTAGGACCAGAGGTCTGGAAGGCCTGGAATTGTGCAATCAGAGGTGAATTTCTCACCATACCAGGAATGGCCCTTATAAGAAACATGTGTGTGAATATAAATGACTCACCTCTTTCCGGCGCACTATTATTTTACTTCTTTGCTGCATCGTCTGGTCTTCTTCCACCCGGCAACATCAGCTCTCGGTCCTGGACTACAGAGTGCTCGCCAACCTTTTATATCTTTGGTCAAATGACCGATCTGCTACACCAGGTGCAACTCCCTACATTAATATATAAACTCACTCTGTACACTGGTAGGGTGTCAGAGCATTTATCCTGGCTTCATTGTACCTCCAGCTATTGTACACTCCAGATTATTAGATTCCTGGTGCTGTTCTGTACTGCTGGTATTCTGGTGCAGATATATGTCGTTGGTATTATCTTGGTGCAGTTCATATACTGCTGGTACCCTGGTGCAGTTCTATATCACTGACATTATCCTGGTACAGTTTATATACCACTGGTACCCTGGTGCAGTTCTACATCGCTGGCAGTATTCTAATGCAGTTCCATATTGCTGACATTATCCTGGTGCAGTTCATATACAGCTGGCATCCTGCTGAAGTTCCTACATTGCTTTCCTCTGGTGCTGCTCCCAGCTAACATTATCTTTGTGCTATTCCCTGCTGCTCCCTGTACCTTACTGACTGTTACTACTATAGCACCTTATTCTGACATTGTCTTCCCTATATCTAAATCCAGTTCTTCTCTATTGATATGATTACTCTGTACCTCTATTCCCACATGCAAACCAAACTCAAGACCCACCCCAGGTGACCCAAGTTGTGTGGCGCAGGCAGTTAATTTTATCCTGGCGTCATGTTAGACTCTGCTCCCTGAGAATAGGTAGTGCAAACTTGTACTGCTTTGAGGAACAATTCTCAGTGCTTCCTGATTACTCCTCAGAATTTTGTACATGCACTTGCATCGGACTCACCATGGTCCGGTGCACTATTCTTTTTCTTCTTTCTGAACTGCTCAGTCTTCTTCTGTATGGAAGAAGTTCTGCTTTCAGTCCTGGACTCCTGCATTTATGCATGGGCGAAGTGAAGTGTACACCGACCATTTATAACATCGGTCACCGATTCAGTGCCACCATGCTCAAAACCTACCCCAGGAGCTGCGACCTGCATGCAACCAACTCCATCCTACTTTTCTGGTGAAGACCGGCATCACGTTGGACTGGGAATAGATTTGAGCTGGTTTCAGGATCAATCCTCAATGCTTCCTGATACTCTCCTCTTTAGAATTTTGTATATGCACCTGCAGGCAGATGATATGGGAAAAGCAGGTGGAGGATCTCATATACAAATGTGACCACCTGGGTCCATGACAAACATTAGCAATAAAAATAAAAAGTTAATATTTCTTTAGAAAAATTACACAATATTTCATCATTTTCATTATTTTTATTATTTTTTTTTTTCTGCCCCTTATGCTCATCATGGAACTGTGTGTGACAATCTTGATGCAAACATAACATTCACGGTTGACTTGGGTTAATAAATAAGACTATGTTATGGGTATGTGCTCATGCACAGTTGTACGTTTGCACATGGGGACCTACTATGTGCTGCAAGCACCAAGTAAAATACAGTTAATTATTGTAATAGATCCACACCAACACCGACGCCTAACTTCTTTAGTACTTAGTAGAAGTATAGGCAAGACATTGGTTTCTACTAGAAGAATGGCTAATGAGATTATGAGATTATAATATTGCATAAAAAAATGTGGATAAAAATGGAGCTAGCCTTTTATATGAATCTGAAGTTCAAATGAACAGTTAAATTAGCAGGTTTGGTTTTCTATTTGTTTTCTTACTTTAACTTATATAGTTCAATTGAAAGATTTTTATATTCTGTAGCAAAGTTTGCACTTCAAGATCTGTTGCCTGCAGCAGACATCTGGAGTATAGGTTAATGAGCTCAAACAGGTCAAACTGCTACCTCTGACTTTGCTAGGTGGTTTATGAAACAGTACATAAAATAAAACACAGTTTGGATTTTTTTATAGTCCTATAAAGTCATTTAAATATATATTATAAAATTGTAACTGTTGATAGATAGGAGTTTGGGTTTCTCCACAAGGGACACGCAGGTCGCGGTTCTCTGGGGGAGCTCCCAGCGAAATAGAGAAAGCGTAGATGATAGATAGTCTACCAAGGGAGTTCCAGAAGGATGATTAAATGAAGCCAAGGCCAAGCCGAACCAGACAGTGGAGTACCAGGGAGGGTCCAAAGAGAAGTAAAAATAAGCTGAGTTCTGAAGCCATAGCAAGAACCCAATGAAAATCCAGAAGACTAGTCATCAGGAAGCCAATAGGAACAGACAGGAATGCAGGCAATCGCTGGAGTAAAGGAAGGACCAAATTCTCTGGCACCCTAATGGTGGCAGAGTTCAGTTTATATAGAGTGGATAGAAAGATGATTAGCAGGCGGCGGTGACGTCACTCACCGCCATGTGAAAACTAGCGACACGACTGAGGACACGACTGACAGCTGCGGCCGGAAACCCAGACAGAAGTGACGTGTCTGGTTGCTTGGCAACCAGACGCGAGCCCCACAGTGGCAGGCGACCATAGCCTCACCGTAGCATAGGGACAGGGACAGTGCCTGAGAAGACTACAATGTTTTTCCCTTTTTCTGACATATAGAATATTTGTGGTCCAATGACATTGTACAGCAGAAACAACAACAAAGCCACAGCGAGCATTTGTACAGGTCATGTGTAAGTCTATTTGGAATGCCTGACACAGGCTCCCACCTCGTGTCATCCTGAAAATTCTGAAGATTGTGCAGAGTGACTCTGTGATCAGCATCCACACTGCAATACCACTGCTGACTAAATTGTTAGCTGTGTTACATTTCTGTGTATCTAGCTAATTCCAGACCACAGTAGCTGTGGAGATAGGGATGTCACAGACTGCTTTTAGTCAGACTCCATTGTTCATTCTGCTTCAGATAATTAATAACAGAGGAGGTCTATATCTCAGCATTTAGCTGCGGAGCTGTTATTGTCATTCAGCCTGTAATATTTGAGAGATTTATGTAAGCATCTGACATGTCCTAAGTCTATTTTGTACTTTATTCTAGTTCTATTGTCTATTAAATGGTTATTCAATTCTATTGTACCAATTTGATTCTTTGTCTATTTGATTATACATGAGTATGGTCAGACCCTGTCAGGCAAACGGGTGTAACTTAGGAATGGTTTTTTTCACTGTGGTGAGCCCATAGGTACATTCATTCTATTTGAGAGATGTGTCTCTTAGATGTGGTGATTGAGAGGAGTAGCTTTATTGTGACTGAGAGTAAATTTCACAGTGCTGACAGCTCCAAGGAAAGAACCACTCAGCTAGGGTAGCAATCAGAGACACATCACTTTCTGCTAAGCTGCTAAGTCATGAGAGGACTGGTAGTGCGTTACTATCTGAAGTAAAAAATTACAGGCTACGTCTACTTACTTTCTTTTGATGTACCTAGACCCGAGTTTGAATGAGGGCATCTTCAGGGTGATGTTTTGTGTGGAGAGGCACACTTTATTGCCCACTGATAACATCATCCCATCTCATCTACTGTGGTCTTCAAGCCTTTTTGGTTCTCTACTACCACCTTCAGCTGCTCCTTCAGCCTTTTCCACAGTCCCTGGAGATCCTGCACTTGTTTGTCTACTAAAGAAACCACAGAGATGGAATGACCGCTAGATGAAACATGTTGACATAAAAGAGGGTGAGCCCCAGAGAGTCCTGCACCAGTTTGTTCTGTGAGATATCTGCCTATGCAAGCAATTGGGACCAGTCATCCTGAAAATCCAATTCAAAGCACCACATGAACTGTTGGTGGGATTGGATGACATGCTTAGTCTGTCTATTTGAAAGGGCGTGGTACACAGACAAGAAACAAAATGAAATTCCAAGCCGCTTTCAAAAAGCACTCCAAAACCTTGCTACAAACTGAACCCCTCTATTAGATAATATATATAAGGGAAGTCTGTCGATGGCAGTTACTTCAAGATTGGAAAGTGGACTTGCTTGGAGAAGTGATCCACTACCGCCAGGATGGTGTTGATGCCTTGAGAGCTGGGAAATCCATGGACACGTGAATCCATGTCCTATGTGGAATTGACAGGGTCATGAAGAGCCTGGAAGACATTATCCATGGTACCTTGGTGCGTCCACAAGTAGTGCACAATTGGACAAATGAGTCGAAATACTTCCTCACAGTGGGCCACCAGCATTCTCAGACAGCCAAATCATTAGTCTTCCATCTCATTAGAGTTGTGATAGCAACTCAAAATTGACTTCGCACAGCTGGGTCAATCCAAAGTGAGGCAACAGCAGCAGAATTCCATATGTATTCTCCTGTTTTCAGACCCCGTATCTAGGACTACAGAGTATAGTCAGCATAAAAGCAAGCCTGCAGCATATCCTGAAGGTCAGATAAAAAGGCTTTTTGTTCATGAAGAAGTTTTGAAAAATGTACTTCACATAAAGAATTACTGCCCTTAATTAACCACTGCCTCTACCATTTTTTTTCCAGTCCAAATTTTATTGTACAATCTTTAATGGCGCATATCTTATCTGTGTGGAGTTTGTATGTTCTCCCCGTGTTTGCGTGGGTTTCCTCCGGGTGCTCCAGTTTCCTCCCACACTCCAAAAACATACTAGTAGGTTAATTGGCTGCTATCAAATTAACACTAGCCTCTCTTTCTATGTCTGTCTGTGTGTGTGTGTGTGTGTGTGTGTGTGTTAGGAAATTTAGACTGTAAGCTCCAATAGGGCAGGGACTGTTGTGAATGAGTTCTCTGTACAGCGCTGCGGAATTAGTGGCGCTATATAAATAAATGATGATGATGATATCTGACATATCCTTGGCATGTAGAACCCTCTGTCCACCTCTATATCTAGGGCCCTATGTAGAGTTGGATGCATAGTTGGACGTAATTTCCATCTAAAATACAGACATAAAATGCGTCAGAATAAAAGCCATTATAAAAGCCATACATAGTATGCAGACATCTCAAGATGCATCCAGGCAGGTCTGAATCACTCATATATATACGTTTAGGCAGAAGCCTAATCTGGCTTACAGCCAGGGTTGGCAGAGATTTGTACCACCGCACCGACTATAGGATTTTACCCAGTATCAATACACATAGCCCTATAAATACCTCCTAATAAGGATTCTAGATTAGTAATTGGGGTGCAACCTTGAAACTCAAAGTATAATCTGGACAAGGAAAGATGAGAAAGCAAAGTTTCTGAAAATTAAGGTGCACTAAATCCTCTGGTTGATAATATTCAAGATTACCATCCTTTAAAACATAACTTTTATTAAGATGTAACCTAAAAGCGAAATATACTCAAATATAACTAATAAAATCCCATGGAAATAAATTAAAAGGCTGGATGCACTCTATATAGTACCTATATAATCCCACTATAAGTTATATGGTACAGAGGTATAGTAGTTTGATAAACATGCAGATGTGAAAAAGTCAGATTTTATATAAAGAAACATATGCCATAATAGGCATGAATGTACATATATTTGTAATATGTTTCTTGTATTAAGTCTGTTTAATAGCAGACTATAAAAAGCCCAATAATATCCAGCTAGCAGGTAAGGTAGGAATAGATGGTAAATCCCAATTATCTCTTACATTGATCACAGACGCTGGTATATAATCTCTTCTAACTTATTCCTGCAGATCAACAAATGGTTAATATGCAGTCTACCCTGCAGCACACTCCATAGCATAAAATATCTCAGAAGCGCTATCGCAGAATGAATTTCTGTTATTTGGAGTGTATTGCTATCTGCCTACTAGGTTTTCCCTCTAACTCTGGGCTTACAGAGATAGCTGCATGAACAAACTCCTCTAGTATAAATGATAAGTGTATCCAGCTAAAACGCCGATGCGCGTTTCGCTGTTGCTTAATCAAGGCACAGCCAGGGTATAAGCCTAGAGAAAATGCATAGATATGTAGCATTACAGTGTTATTTTCAAATGCATTAGCATATTGCTGTGCAGTACTGAAACTGTACACAAATATAACACTCAAACAAAGTGTCATATACATAACAGCATAGTGTAAGAACAGTGTTACTCATAACAGTGAAAGTCACATTTAGCATTTAACAAACCTTTAAATACAAACATCCACTTTCTTTTAAAATCAAATGTGAATCTTTTGTCCTGCGGTGGTCAGAATGCAAATAGCAATTAAGTAATTTGAATAACCCGCATAGATTTCACATAATATAGTAGTAATAGACAGTAATGCTGTGCATTAAGTCAATGGGAGGGGTAAGGACACATTCAGCCAATCAGACGTAGAAGACGATCACTTTGTATTTTACACCACGGGTAGAGCGACCACAACAAATACATTTTCTACAGGCATATCTGCGCATTTACTTGAACCTGACTTTACTGTAATTGGCCTACACTTGCACACCTCTTACCTTCCCCAATCCACCATTATCAGTACAAACAGTCATATATACAAAATGTGACTGACTCTGCATATGGACACGAGCGCAAGTCTTTTTTGTGCGCATTAGCAAAATATGGATTTTACGTTACACAAATGGACTTGCATAATCTCTACATAAGGCCCCTGATGCCTAAAGTTCGAATGCTCTCATGAACAAGAAGCTGAGTACATCTAATTTGTTTAGGTAACTAGCTGAAGTACCCGGCGTTGCCCAGGTTTAAATCTTCAAGTTATAAAGTTATCAATGAGTTGGATGTAACTGACAACATTTTAAAAATAATTAGCAGCTAAGATGTCATCCAAATCCATCCAAGTGGAAGGCCCAGAACAGGCTCCCTGTGTCAAAGTTCTGCTCAGCATACACCAATGGGAGGTCCGACCGGGGCCGTAACCCCCCTAAAACCTGGCCAGAATACAACTGGACCACCTCGCATTGGTTTCATCCAATTGGCGCAGGGGTGTCCGAATGTAGACTCAGAACCGGCTTCCCAGGTCAAAATTCTGCCCAGTCTACTTCAACGGGAGGTCTGACAGGGACCCTAAACCCCCTGTCCAAATGCATAACTGGACAGACAAACAGACCAATGATTTTTATACATATATATAAGATTAATGACATGCATGTTATATTGTAATATCTAGCTGATATATATATATTTTAGATTTGGCGATCATTTAACAAGTTTTATGATGGCAAATGAAATGATGAAATGTGCTCAAATCTGAGTACCCACTGAATCCGAGAATAAAAGACATCAAGCAAAAAAAAGAGATTACTTCCAATCAGTGCAAGAGATCTCTTAAACAGGCGTGCTCAAAATATAACTCACTAAACTGTCAGGAGACGGCTTCCTTGTGGGACAGTCTGAACGGGATAAGATCCAAACATGACATAACCTTTAATGTTTCAAATTACCTCAGCCTTTTCTCATATGCTGGACCATGGATAGTAAATTAACACATAATACAAATACCAAATGGCCTGCATCATGCTGATTGTTGTGGAAAACCGTCCAAGAGTTAGATCATTACTGGGGAAAAGAAAACATGACATAAGGGATATGTTTATTTTTAATCCTGAATTTCTAAATAACTTTGTATTGGAATTGTCACAGAAAACCAGTTGTCTATTATTTATTTTAAGCTACAAGTACTCTGATTAAAGTGATGGCAGTAACCATATATTTAGTTGAACTGTGGGCTCCATTTAACAGCTATATTTACAGGCTCTAATAATTTAGCATTAACAAAACCGTTCTCCCTCACTCTCCTTCTTGAGCTATGTGGGGATACCCTGACTGTCAACCGCATACCTTTATACAAGAGTATCTTCCCTGACAGCTGCACTTCTTTCAGCAACTACTACAGAGGTGATTGCACTGGTCAGTCACACCAGCTCCTATATTAAGTGCACATCTCTTTCTGCCCTCTCCAATAGGGAACGCCTTGTGATTGTACCTCAGTCATTGGTGATATAATAATGTTTGAAATATTTTATGTTATGTCATCAGTGATGTCATTAATGATGTCATTGGTCATTTTACTTTATTAATGATGACATCAGAAAATCTATAAATCTATAGATTTGTATTGCCTATTCTGCTAAATAAGCAGTATGAGGAGGTATTCAACTACTGGGTAATGGAGGGTGAGGCTTAAAAAGAAATAAAAGCTTTATTTTCTGTGAAGAGATTGTCCTGCTCAGCATTCTCTTTGCATTTTTCAGTTTTTCACTTATTTTCAATGTTTAGAGTTAAATAAGAGGAAAAATAGATCATATTTTACCATATAATCTCCCAAATTCAATCTGGAATTCAAGTTAAAAGGGCTCAATTTTTGCTCTGATTACCATATTAGCACAGCTCTAAGTTCCATCATCAAACGATCAGTGACAGCACATGCTGTGTGATGCAGTCCATACATTTATAAAGCCTTATAGATAGAAAGGTTGTTGAAATATATATTGCATCAATAATACGTTACTGTAGTTATAATCTTTTTTTGCCTTTTAGTTCAAGAATAATATGTTGTTAGTCAACAGACTCCTGTCCTTCACACATACACCAGTCGCTACACGTTTTGTGGACAGATATTGTTTCTGTGACTTACTACTATACTATCTAGGCTGTTAGTCAGATTAATAAACTTGTTTACTTACTGTGTGCAGTGAATAGTGTAGTGAATATGTGCAGTTAAGAAGAGGAAAAATCTTGTCTCCCTTTCGCATTAGTTAATTCTTGTTCCTCTCACCCAACAACCCTTTTACAGAAATTGAATTGTTTTATTTGGTGCAAGCTTCTGTATTCCTTAATAAAAGGAAGACTGCAGATCGCAGTAGGAAATATAATTGATTTGGGGCAGCACGGCGGCTAAGTGGTTAGCACTTCTGCCTCACAGCACTGGGGTCATGAGTTCAATTCCCGGCCATGGCCTTATCAGTGTGGAGTTTGTATGTTCTCCCCGTGTTTGCGTGGGTTTCCTCCGGGTGCTCCGGTTTCCTCCCACACTCCAAAAACATACTGGTAGGTTAATTGGCTGCTAGCAAGATTGACCCTAGTCTCTCTCTGTCTGTGTGTGTATGTTAGGGAATTTAGACTGTAAGCTCCAATGGGGCAGGGACTGAAGTAAATGAGTTCTCTGTACAGCGCTGCGGAATCAGGGGCGCTATATAAAAAAATAGTGATGATGATGATGATGATTGATTAATAAAATAAAGCTGAATATTATAAGTTCACCACTATTTCTATTGTACCAATACAATGAAAAAGAAAAAGTTATTTTTGCATGCATAGGTATAGCTGATTAATGCCATGGACAAAGCTTTGAAATGTTAATATTTGTGTGAGAGGAGTTAAATAAGCAGGGGATGAGCTTAACGTGACATGCAAAGCGTATCTTTAATTAAGTGGGCATGCCTATGCAAAACAGGGGCCTGATTCATTAAGGATCTTAAATTGAGAAACTTCTTATTTCAATATCCTGGGCAAAACCATGTTACAATGCAAGGGGTGAAAATTAGCTTTCTGTTTTGCACATAAGTTAAATACTGACTGTTTTTTCATGTAGCACACAAATATCAACTTTAAATTTCAGTGTACAAATAAGCTATCAAGTATTTGTGTGATACATGGAAAAACAGTCAGTATTTAACTTATGTGCAAAACAGAATACTAATTTGCACCCCTTGCACTGTAGCATGTTAAAAGATCCTTAATGAATCAGGCCCCAGAGGTGTACTTTTATTGGATCTGTTCTTCCTGTGTTCTCTAACAGAAGTATTTATATATTCAATATAGCAAATATTATAATACTTGAGTTCTCTAAAGAAACAATTATTATATGTAACTTGGTTTACTCTTCTCATCATCATCAACATTTATTTATATAGCGCCAACATATCCGTAGCACCTTATAATTGGATACAAACACAGTAAACTAATAAACAAACTGGGTAAAACAGACTTAGGATTTATTAAATTTAAAAATGTAGTTTATTTACAAGTAGTTTTAAATTTACATGTTGTTACTTTAAACTGTTTTAAATTGACGTTACATACGGAGTTCCAGGTTTCTCAAGAAACTATTATCAACACTTTAGAACATATGTAATTGTTACCTTGTACAGACTGCCTTAAATGTCCACATTCTGACTCTAAAAGAGGATTGCTCAAAGAATAGCTGCTGGGTAAATAGTACGATGGTCTTGGGGATTTAAAAGCTTTCTGCCAATGTCCATTTTCAGTTTTTGACAATGGCCTCCCAGAAGAATATATTACTTCTGCAATAGTTTGGTCAACATGTTTCTGATCTTGAGGTGTCATCTTATCTACTAATATAGAGTGGGTTGGATACAGACGGCTGCAATAATTGGTTACTAGAATATGTTGACTGTGATGCTGGCGTTACAGAAAAAGATCAAGAAAAAACTGAATTTCTGGATGGTAATAACATTGAAAATAGCTACTTGCACCTTTATGGTAATGATTTACCTACTCGCTTACACCTATAAAGCATTGTTTAAAGTCAGCAGAACCCTTCTTACATACATCTGTTTGTTCATCCTAGCAGCATTTTGGAAAACACATTTCATTTGACAGTATCTCTAAACCATATTTTCTTTTCTCACATCTTGTGTAAATGTTTTCATATTATAGAAGTTTTATTTTGCTGAGAGCAAAAATGAAAATATAATTAAATGTCAAGTTTACATATTTAAACAGATATAAAATGCACAAATTTACTAATGGATGTCGGGGAGAGCTAATTGTGAGTAACTCCCACTCCCCTCAATACTAATGTTGGATGATCACTCCCAAAACATCATATGCCTAGGAATTTAATGGCAAATTGCATAGAATATAAAATTTATCTATATCTGTATGGAAAATTTAAGTGAATGGAATTTGATAGTTTTTTGAAAGAAGTTGTGGTATGACACCACTGTCTATCTATCTATCTATCTATATATATATATATATATATATATATATATATATATATATATATATATATATATATATATATATAGTAAGACATTTTATTGTATATTTTTCAGTGTTGCTGGGATTCCAGCTGGTTTACCCAATGGCTATGATTGTGGTTTTCACAAGTTTTTGAGACTAGAAAATAAGTCCTTTAGAAATTAGATAATAGTAATATTTATTATTATGTTGTTCACATATAAAAGTTAAAACAAATAAAATACATAGAAATAAGGAAAATAATTATACCTGGATACAGCACACTAGCTTTTTGATTTTTAAACCAGATGTGTTTTACCTTGTCCTTATTATTATTATAAATCTTTATTCTTTTTTTTTTCCTCTCCTGCAATTCTGTATAGTGAAAAGAGCAACATTGGCTATTTTCCCTGAAGACACAGCAACCACAAGATGCCATATGGGTTTAATGTTTTATGTATGAAACTCAGCATGAGGTACAGCTGACTCAAAGACAGAAGCTACAGACTTTAGACACTGGCGTATTCTTCAATAATAATTAGAAAATCCTGAAGCACTTTGCTGTTACCCCAGTTATTTTATCCTCTTCAATAAGCAGACCTATCATCTTTTACTTTGAGTAATTATTTTCGTTCAAGTTTAACCTTACCAGCAAAATTATTTGATGGGTTTATGTATCCAACATATTAGAAAAACAGTTTTCAAGCGCTAATGAAAAATAAATATTATGTTTTTAGAGAATCGGGAAATGTAAAAAAGCAATCTACATAAAACATTGTCAACAGATAGAGATATTTAAATAAAAGATTCCTACCTTTTGCCATCAACTCGTAAACATTATGTTTATTTAATACACAAGTAATGCTGATTGAGAATATATATATATATATATATATATATATATATATATATATATATATATATATATACATATATATATTACATATATATATATATATATATATATATATATATATACATATATATATATATATATATACATATATATATATATATATATATTATAGATGAGCGGTTCGGATCTGGACACATACGACAGATCTGAATTTTGGTGTTCTGAGTGAAACTGAGCCATGACAATTTTGGATCTGAGAACAAAACGTAATTTTTGGGAAAATATCAATTCAAAACTTGCGAGAGTTTTGGATCGATATCTTCTATATATAGCCCTCCCTCTTTTTCTCATGTGTCATTTTAGAACAGACAGCGTGTAGGGAGGATGTTAGCTGCAGTACCCTGGTCTGAAAATAGCATTTAAAGTTAAACTGCAGAATACGGCATTAGACAGGGTAAAAGAGGGACCAAGAAAACAATAGTCTGTATGGATCAGTCAGCTAAAATAGTTTGCTGATCAATTGGTGTTAATCTGTCAGAGAGTTTACATGGAGTAGTGGCTACTGGTTGCTATTAATGCATATATATATAGAACTAGTATAGAGACTGAGTTAGATATCATTCAAAGTCTATCTAGTCTAGAAAATCAATGGCCTTTTCTTTTAAATTTTTAAATTTTTCTAGTGAAAGTAATCCTGTGTGGGGCAGGGACATCTGTATTAAGTGGGAAAAAACTTGGTGTTTGTGCGTGAGGGTCAGCAGCAAACATCTCTAAAAAACTACTGCCTTCTAAACTTTATTGTATTTTCCAATACTTGACAAGGTGTTAAGGGTCATTCAATGACATCTATATTAAGTGGAAAAAAAGGTGGTTTGCGTGTGAGGGTTTTTTCTGGGCATTTTCAACATTCAGCCACCGTATGTAGAACACTGCAGCGGCTGCAATAAAAATGTCATCTGCCATGACACCAACTGAAGCAAGCCCACTAAATAAATTAAAAAATCAAAAAACAATTTAGTGTAAGGGGCAAGAGATAAAAATATTGAACCAGTGCGCACACACTAAACATTAGCATACATCGTGAGGAGTGAAGAAGCAGTAACAGTAGGTGTCATTAGATGGACAGAGGCATAAGTAGAAACCCAATTGTAAAGCACTACATAATTTGCTGTCGCTATAATAAAGATGATGATAGATGAAGGTGGCCTGCACCCATACTAAAAAATTCAAAGACTAGTACTATGCACTTGCTGATGGGCAGAGTATTCATTGGAGGCCAAGAGCGGTGCTTTCAAATAACTTGATTTACTTAAGTGTTTTTTTATGCTACATGTAAGATAGATGTGGGCCCTAATGCTGCCCTTGTGAATCAAACAAGGGGACTCTGAGTTATAAGTCAATTACCATGTATATACATACTAATGTCCAGTTTGAGATTAAAATATCTATCACAATTTGTCCTTTAGGCTAAGTTAAAATGTTGTATTTGATCTAGTACAGTTGGTTCGAAACACACTGAATGGATATGTCTCCTTGGTCTTGGTCTGCTGGAAGGCTAGTGGTGTTTGGACCTCGAGGTGCCTGTGCCTCCAGGGGACTGGGCCCAGAAGTGACCTGAAAATGCAGTAGTGGTAGGACTAGAACCCTCACTTTACACAACCACGGGGTAAAGGGGGCTGCCCGAGACTTGTGTTCCCGAAGACCCATGTATATAATACGGAATGTATAAATAACACAGCTCAACACAAAAAAGTTTTAGCAGCTAAGGATATTTGAAAAAATTCTGTGCATTTTATGGTTGCTGAATTCAAAAACAAAAGTAGCTTTTTTAATGGACTCTAGTTCTTGAGATAATGGATACCTTCAATTAATAGGGAACTTAGCAATAACACATGCATATGGGAATCTACCAGAACATTCTAGAAGGTGAGACGTGAATATTCTAAGTGTTCACTCCACGATCATTCTAGAATATTCTCCTACTGTATATAAGTGATCGGTCACCCAACTGCAGTCAGTTGACAGTTTGCAGTTGAGAGGTTCACGTTGTATATTGTGTTTTTCTTGTTTCTCATCCAAGTAATATATTTGTATATATGCAATAAGTGTAAATAATTTAAGCTTTATACGTATGGTTGTAGTAACAATTTGTATCTACTTAGTGTTTCAAGTACAAAAGTCAATTGGTTGACAGGGAAATAAATATTTTATCACCATTCCATATCAAGTTGGAACTAATAAAACAATTTGTTTAGACCTTGGACACAGATGGCAATTATTTCAAATATATTTGTAGATCGTTCCCTGGACTAATATGAAATAACGAAAAGCTGGAAAATTTGATGTACCTCAAATTCGTAAACTTACCAAAAATTCTAATTTTACAAAATGTATGAATGCTGTTGAAGCTTCTGCCTGGTGAAGCTATGTCTCAGTTGTCAAGAACGTCTTGGATAACCACAAAGCAGACAATTATGAAGAACTAGTACAAAACAGGCTCACAATTTTTAAAAATTTGAGTACTGATATAACCATAAAATCTTGGTGATTTAGTGAGGAACAAGGGGAGAGGTTTCATCAAGACTTAAAGGTGATGGAGGAAAGGTTTAAAGGCACATGGGACAGACACATGATAGACAGACTATTGCTGGGGCCTCCAACGTGATTGTCCTGATAACCCACATCAAAGAAAAGCGAACAAACATTATTTTACTATGCATTAATTGTACTTCGACTCAGTTTACTATGTTTATCTCTTATTATACCAAATAAAATGACTTTATGTATTTCATGTGTTTACTTTTGTAGGATTTGAGACAATTTCAATGCAATTTGTAAGCAGGCTGTGCCTGACATTGCATTTTTGACATTTTTATGTTTTTCAGTGGGGTACCAGTTAGCTAAATATTTAGAGCCAATCTAGCAAAACTATTGTCATATTGGAATATTTGGAATCAGCACCACAAAGTTAGCAAAAGCACTTGTATTATGATTACCAATAAAATGATTGCTGACCAGTATAATATATATGTTATATTAGTGAAGCATAAGAAACATGTAAAACAGACAGTTCAGACAGTCCAATAGTTGGCCTTCCCACACAAGTATGTGCAGCTGACACTGAAGCAAAATTTGGGTGCCAAAAGCATCTCTCTTGATAAGACAATGCTATTGAAAGTCCACATTCTGAGAAATTAAGAGGACAAAATTTGGTACTGGCGAGGAATACATATATAGATGGAGATATGATGCCTGTCGATTTACGCTATGTGATGGAGTTAGAGGACCGTATAGACTGGTTATTTTTTTTTTTTATTGAATTGGAGAAAGCAAATGCACTGATGGCAGAGTAAAACATCCTTTATTAAGACGAAAGTGGACAGAAGACCTCAAATATGGACAACAACATTAGTAGGCATTTAAAAGATGATGAGAGGGCATATTGTTAAATGGTGCAAGTCAAGATGGCATTTTCCTTTAACCCAACAACCCACCCACCCATAAGTTGAAAAGCACATGCACATAGTTTACCAAACTAAGCACTTCAGCGACAAGGACTGACACTTTTGTGGCTGAAGTGCTTCATTTGTTTGGGCACCCCAAAAAAGCCAACATTTTGGTTGCTGAACTGGACAATAGATAGGGATGTTAACAAATTAATCATGGACATTTGGATAACAGTGGTCACTGGTCATCTTCCTCGATAGTGACAAATGACAATGTTGTCATCACTCTCATCATCTTCCTCATCAAAGATGTCTACATCAATTGCATTTTCATTTTAAAAAGAAGATACACTAAGTAGGTAACAACTCAAAATCACAAAATTGTATCTATTTTCCACAATTCTTAATTTACTTCAGGTCCAAAACCTTTCATGATTTTGGCACAAAACCTGTAACAAAACCAAAACACAAAGACATTTTAGAACCAAAACCACATCCAAAACCAAAACACAGGGGTCAGCACACAATCCTTATATTCCTGTAAATGTTACTTTTACAAATAGAGAATCCTTCTTGTGTCATCGCTTATAATTGGTGCGTTCTGACATCTGTCATCACTTTTATGGAGGAAAACTCAGACACCTGTAAGCAGGGCCGGATTTACCGCTAGGCAACCTAGGCACTTGCCTAGGGCCTAGCGGCTCTCGGGGGGCACAGCTGGGGGGGGACAGGAGCAATTTTAAAAAAAAGTTAAAAAAAATAAAAAAAATCGGCCCCTCCCCCGACTCGCGGCACCCCCCCCCCGGGGGGGGGGGTGCTGCGAGTCGGGGGAGGGGGGGGTGCCGCGAATCGGGGGAGGGGGGGGTCGAGTGCCGCGAATCGGGTCCCGGCAGCCTCTTCTCCTCTCAGTGTCTCAGTGATAGAGAGAGGAGGAGAGGCTGCCGGGACCCGACGAGCGATCACGTGACTCTTTCTTTTTTTTTTTTTTTACATCTGGACTGACGGAGGAGGAGCAGCGCGCAATAGAAAGGTAAGTAAAACAAGGGACAGAAATGGTGAAGGGGCACAGAAGTGGTGATGGTGAAGGGGCACAGAAGTGGTGATGGTGATGGGCACAGAGGTGGCGAAGGGCACAGAGATGGTGATTGGCACAGAAGTGTTGATGGTGATTGGCACAGAAGTGGTGATGGTGAAGGGCACAGAGGTGGTGATGGTGAAGGGCACAGAGGTGGTAATGGTGAAGGGCACAGAGATGGTGATTGGCACAGAAGTGGTGATGGGCACAGAGATGGTGATGGGCACAGAGGTGGTGATGGTGAAGGGGCACAGAATTGGTGATGGTGTTTGGCACAGAGGTGGTGATGGTGATTGGCACAGAGGTGGTGATGGTGATTGGCACAGAGGTGGTGATGGTGATTGGCACAGAAGTGGTGGTGGTGAAGGGGCACAGAATTGGTGATGGTGATTGGCACAGAGGTGGTGATGGTGATTGGCACAGAGGTGGTGATGGTGAAGGGCACAGAATTGGTGATGGTGTTTGGCACAGAATTGGTGATGGTGATTGGCACAGAGGTGGTGATGGTGATTGGCACAGAGGTGGTGATGGTGATTGGCACAGTGGTGGTGATGGTGATTGGTTGGCACAGAGGTGGTGATGGGCACAGAGGTGGTGATGGGCACAGAGGTGATGGTGAAAGGGCACATGTGATATTGTGAAGGGGCAAAAGTGCCAATGAAGGGGCACAGTGTGATGATAGAGGGACAAAAGTGACAAGAGCACATACTTGGATTTATGCGTATTATTTTTGCAAACAACTTAAGTAAGTATTTCTGCCCTGACTTCAATATTTATTAAGTTGTTTTGACCCAACTACTTAAAAAAACGGGACTGCTTGGTAATTATTTAGGGGTGCCTTTTTCTGCAGCAGGGTGGCCTTGCTCTTTTCACATGTTAGGTACGCCCCCAAAGATGCAAGCCACGCCCTCACCTCCTTTGGCGGCGTGCCGCCGCTGAGCGGCGGCACATGCTTTCATATCTACTTAACTATAGGGGTATATGGTAGGCATGCGGCGGCACATGCTTTCATATCTACTTAACTATAAGGGTATATGGTAGGCATGCGGCGGCACATGCTTTCACTTCTACGTAACTATAGGGGTATATGGTAGGCTGCAAAAATATAGTGCAATGGATTGTTTCAGGGAGGGGGCCCAAAAACAGTATCCTGCCTAGGGCCCTATGAGGTCTAAATCCGGCTCTGCCTGTAAGCCCTTTTATATGGTCACTAAACTCCACAGTGACTTCTAACATACATATAACTTACAGTAGTCAGTACATTACCCCATATATAAGCTACCGGAACACATTAGCAAAAGCAACTGTTAAACTCATGAATAGGTTTCAATTAGAACATTTTACGAGGCCAAGAAGTTCTTGTGCCGCATTTCTAAAAATATTTGTAAATTGCACTATTATAAAACTAGTTACAGCAAAAGTGGAGGTTTCAATTCTGATTTTTTTCCCGAATCTTGTTTTGCTAAGATTGATATTTATATATGATTTTATGATAACATAGCTAAATTGCATGCATGCATTAAATGATCACTCTAATCAAAACAATCTGGATAGGAAGGAGTTAAAAGCTAAATCTAATCATAACTCAACACTGAATGGCTTTGTTTAAAACCTCAAGCTATTATGTCAGGTCTCAAACAATTATACTAAAAATAAATAAGTGTACAGTTAGGAAAATTCAAATATAATAGATGATTCTAATTTACATAATATACAAATTGTGCATCTGTCTATAGCCTTTCAGGATTCTCTCTTAGGTACATCCGTTCTATATGATTTCTATTAGCTGTGATATTATTTGATGGCATACAGTATGTACTTACTGTGATGTAGATTACTGCTTCAAACATAATCTGGAGAAGGGACAGAACTATTTGCCCTGGGGCCAGAGATGGAAAGGTACCAATGTGTCAATCATCTGTGATTGAGGCGCTGAAATTTCTTGCTTCTTCTATTTCACCGCTGATCAAGTATAATTGAATCTAAAATGCAAGATACTTTTATTAAAGAGCTACTAATAATATTTACAAGCATATCATTAAATACAGTATAACAGAAACATATTAGTACTAATGATATTCCAGGTCATTAGTACGCACACCAGACTTCCTGTCTGTAAGTCTACTGAATAATACTGTAGGGAGCCTTTCAAAGCTTAAAATGATTAATTAGACAATGTCTTTACTCAGTTAGGTAACAAGTTTACATACGGAGCTGCTTTGAACAAAAAATTCATCCCAAACATAGATGCAAAAATAGATCTGGACAGTTTTCGGTTCTGCGTTTGTGTTTTGAGTTGGTCACTTCAATAAAACTGTGTAACTTATAGATAATGTGTAGCATATATGTGCAGCCAGAGTATAGATATGCAACTGGTCATAATGATGACTGTTGTGTCTTTGCAGTGTCTTTAAACATAAATATTATTTGTAATGTTTTAATATGTTTAATTTATTCAGTATAATGAAATATTATATGAAAAATAATAATTTTTAATATTGTAATAATAAAGTTAAGAATGTGCCCCAAACCCAAAATCTATAACAAGCATCTGCACTACAGCCGGTCCCCGCTAACGCGACCAGAGTGGGATTCCCAATTTGCTAATCTGGTAAGCAGCTAGACGCTTCACAGACCAGGCTATAGCACCGAAACCCACAGCTTGGAGACCACTGCCAAGATGAGAACTAGCTCCAGCAGGCAGTAGTAGCAGTAATATACACTGAAACATTAGCCCTGTCTTTCCCCATAATATTCTTCCATTCCCCTCTTCAGTGACAGGCTTCTAACACTGACTGTAGGGAAGGCACTTGGTGATCACGTCTGTGTCTATAGCTCATACATTATTTATCATTTTCCTTTCCGGTTTCTGAATATGGATAACAGGTTTCCAGCTGAGAGATCCCAAACTTGTACTCATAATCCAAAATACAGGTTTACTAACCTCTTTAGGTATCTGCAGAGCATTTGTCTATTACATCTAGCCTAGACAGATATTTAGTAATGTGTCTTACAGAGTGTATAACATTTAAAATATATAAATCAAGAAATCAAAGTAACAAAGACATAAGTGAATTGATCTATCTGAATCTTTTCTTATGAGAACTTTGAGCACAGAGGCAGAAATAGTGAGCTGTGGGCCCTGGTGCAGGGAAGCGGGGAGGAGTGAACCAGGCCCACAGCTCGCTAGTTCCGACCCTCTTCATCTGTCGTGCAGCGGGCCCGATTATCGCCATGGGCCCCGGTGCACCGTACCTTCTGCACCAACACTAGTTCCACCACTGCTTGAGCGCTAGAGCTACAGTGACCTTTAACTTGTCCGTTTTGGCCCTCTGACCAAAGGCTCTATGCCTTCTTTGCTAAACAGTGTTTGCTAGATGGGAGCCAATTCAGTATAAGTGTACCATACCTGCATACTTGTAGTGGAATTTATCATTTTTAATTTCACATGTGTTTAGTACATGTTTCCCAGAACTGGACATTTTGAAAATGCAATTGCTTCATGTTTTGATGTCAACGCTTTAATGGACTGCGCTCACTACTCCCCAAATGGAACATTTAAAAAAATGACTAAACTTATAATTAGTTAGCAGTAATGTCATCTGTGTAATATAATTCATTTTGAAAAAAATTATGGAATGTATAATCATCGGTGAATGTTGAACACCCCTAGATATAAGACTCCAATCAGGTAAAAAGTCTATTATAAGTAATAATGTTCACCTTACTGCAAAAAAGACCAAAACCAAAACATAATGTATGTTACATTGTATAAAAGCACTCAGCCTGCAGCTTCATGGCTTCATGAGGTCACGGTGCCCTTCCAGCAGAGGTGCATCACTCCCATTATATGGCATTATACTGTATTTTGTTGCTGTATCAGTGAAAGGTCCATTCATTGCTTATGAAAGTGAGCAACTGGTTAACAAGCATGACCTCATTGTAAAGTTTAATTGAGATGTGCCTCAATAACTTTCAAACTGCGCTAATGTAATTACTGTAAAGTCCGATGATGGAAAACCTAGCCCCTAATTAAAAGTAGAGTACAGTTTAATGAAGTTTCTATTATAAAACAAAAAATCACTGTACTTAATTAAAAAATGAATATTTTAGGCATCACTAAACAATTGTATTATTATGTTTTGATGCAAAGAAGTCCTTTCTTAGGCATCAGTAGCACAAGAATATAAACCTTATTATTTTACTATTCACAGTTCTTTTCATATTTATGACATATAATTGTATAACATAAAAAATACAGATTTACATAAAAAAGAAAAGTAAAAGAAAAACTAGGAATAACATGGAAGCTGCGGAAGCATACAGAGAGAAAGCGGCAGACTATAATAGGAGTTCTAGCTACTGTCAGTGACTTGAGTAAGATTAGTGATGAGGAATCCCTAGTGTTAAGTGTGCCACACTTTTTGGTCTTCCCACCAAAGGCCCAGAAATGCAGTATGAAGTGAGCACAATGGTACAAACATAATTGCTTCTGCTTTTGAATTGATTTATTTAACAGGACCTCCAGGGTTAACAGTGTTGCAATACAATAGCTGGGCTGGATTTAGGCAAAAAAAAACAATGGAAACAACAAGTCAACAAAAACAAAAAGACAGATCTCTATTCCTGATCGTCTAGTAAAGCGGGGTGTGCAAATGTATGATATATTTCATCACCTATATACTTCATCACCTATACATTTCATCATCTCATCAACTTAACTGGATGCACCTACTTGTTGATGTGCTAATTAGTGAATATAATTGTACACATGCAATGGTTTCTACTTTACATTTGCTGATTAACACGTGATTTATCCTTTTTGCCTCACAAGTAGGGACCAAGTATATATCTCCCCACGTAAAGACGATATATAACATGGGAGAGGCAAGATTGATGCCTGATTCCCCCCAGACCTCTATCTGGGCAACAGAAAGTAAGAAACTATTTCTTACTGTTGTTATTATTGATTATTGTGATGTAATCGAATTTATTTTGTCTCTATTTTTTTTATACACCTTAAAACGCCAGTCATCATCATTAGGTTAATGATGCTGACTGGCATATTTAATATGCAGAAATGTATCTCAATGTTCTTTAAACATATCTTGATGCAGCAACATTCTAGCACATTATTTTGAGTAAGATGGCAACCTTATTGCCCACATTTAACAATTTTTAGCCTTGACTAGAGTAAGCTCAAATGCACAACACGAGAATATGAACATAAAGAGAAATTATTTCAAATTCAATTGCATGACAGATTATTATGGCATATCTCAATCACAATTGTTCGATTAATCATAAATAGCAATAATCACAAGCAAAGATCACAAAAGATACATAATGAAAACACAGATAATGCAAACAAGATAACAGCAGCACAAAAGTATAATCCACATAAGCATAGGTAATAAATATTACAAACTACATTGCGCAAGCAAATATCCTTCACAATAAGAGGCATAATAGAAAGATAGGGAATGCAAATGACCCAGAAAGCAGAATCATTATTATAATCTGCAGAACAAGAACATGTAATAAAACTCATGATATCAATACCACTAAGACACATTCTCCCCAATAAGATGTATAAACTAAACAGAGGTAACGCAAATCTTCAAGACACAGTTAATACTAATGACTGAGGAAAGATAGGAAATAGACCTCACGCAGGATATCAATGAGGTTTATTCAATCCAGATTAAAAAATAGGAAGTAAATGGAGAAGAAAAGAAGAATAGTAAAGGAAGGAAGAAGATGAAGTATATAGATGTACAATAAAGTGGAAAACGAGGGATGAGGGTATAGGGCATACCCAAGCAGTTTATAGCTGCCAGGCCTTGCTGAGACCAGTAGTGGCACATATTGAAATACTGTATGTAATTATTTTTACATTATTATCCAACACCATTGACAGGCTGATAGCACTAGGGCTGTTTTTTCTTGTGGGGGCAAGCACATTTTTTGTGGGCACAATACCAAACAGGCTGGGGCTAAGACACCTGTGACAGGGGTCTCAACACAACCACACTTGAGGTTTTCCTGTTAAAGAGGGTTCAGCCCAGCCTGGCACACCCTGGTGCCATTTGCAGTTTTTGCTGGTGGACCTGTCATATTAAAGAAAGTATACATTAAACATTTTGAGCCTGATTCATCAATGCATGCATACTGAGTGCAATGCACGTTTTTTTTAAACTCACGTAAATCGGCTCTGCGCAATCCTAAATTCATCAATGCGCGGATCTCAAGCCACGTGCGCTGTTGAATTTGGGTGTAGGCCTGCTGTGCTCTACTGCACAAGACACTACACAATACATCCAAAGCCTATGTGGATTATAAATTCGAAAAAGAAACTTTAATAAATATAATTAAGGCATTAATAATAAAACAGTTAAAGTAAAAATAAAAAAAAAGGGTTTTTTTATTTCTTTTTTCCCCCATGAAATACATTTATTAGAATGTTGCTAATGTCTACTGAACATAAAATACATTTATACAGTTACTCCTGTTTGCAAACACATGTTACAGCATGCATGCAGCATGCATGCAAGACTGTCATCTCTAGTGATCAGGACTTAGACTAGCCCTGAAGCTGGAGCAAGAGATACGGTAGAAAAACAAGTAACTTTGAGGTGCCCAGGGCTTGATTTGGATGTAGCTGCGTGCGCTTGAGTTTGGTAGCCCTTACTGTACATTGACTACAGCAAAGCATCCCTTCCCCATCCCTTTCACTCCCCAAAATTGTAGGCTATAGTAAGTGTCCTTTGCGAAGATGAAGCAGACAGAGCCGCGTTTACTGGCGTATGTCTTGGTTCTGGGCATGCACAGAGTGAGTTTGCATCTAATACACTAAAAATTGTCATGTATGTGCCTTGATGATTCAGGCCCTATATGTGGTTATTTAATATGCTTGTAACATTAGGGCTTTGGATATAAAGGTGCATACTCACTAAAATTATACAGGTCTAAGGGATCATGTCAATAAAAATAGACTGAGAAATAATGGGTCTCATTAATGAAGCACAATGGGAGGTATAAGATCCCTTGTGATGGGCTGCACACATCAATTTGCACAGGTGCAGCTAGATTTCCACCAAACCTCATGGGTATACAGGCAAAGTTGCCACGTACAGAAGTTTATATCAGCCAATGGGATGAATTAGAATTAGGCGCAAGTGCAATCATTGTAAAGTACATAGCAGGCACACTGAGGCATATAGTTTTGAGGAAGAGTGCTAAAATTATATTTCAGATCAGAATTATTGAAATTAGATAAATGGTTATACAAGGTGAGTTTTTAGGTTCAACCCTTGCTGTGCCATTTCCTCTGTGCAGAAGTGCTTAAATTTTGCACCAGTTCCTAGCTGTCAGAGATCAAGGCTCATTTTATACTTTAATATTTTGAATTAAACTATACCTGTAGCTGTAGTTATACATATGTAATAAGTATTTTAGTGTTAATTGTTTTGCTCAACTATAAGAGTAATGTATCTTTAGCGAACAGTTTAACAGTTTATGTTCAGTATTTGTAACACAGTGGTATAGCCATTAAATGGCTAGTGGGTCCATTAGTGTAGGAAATAGATAGTACTGTCAGAAATGACAGCATCAACCATGTATGGAAGTGAGGAGCTTGGCTGAAGCCACCTTCTCATTGGTTGAGAAGATGCACTTGGATAAAATTATTTGTGGCTAGCAGTGGTGGAGCCATATGAGAAACTGTAGTGAAGTTTGAAGGATATGTGCTAAGCAGAAAACCAATGGTCAATAAAATCATTTGGTATCTATCTTATAGGTAAAAACATCTGAGATACCAGAAGCTGATTACAAGAGAAACACATTCTCATTCAAATTATATATCACAAGTATTTCTTACATACGGAATAATTACATATTACAAGTAATTTCTAGCACCCTCTAGAGCTCATTTACTTCCATTTTGGTGCAAAATGCGCAATAAAATACAGCAGCTAATTTGACACTTGCATTTATTGTCTAACTCAAGTTAGATAGATAAAAGCTCATTGTGGATTGGTTGCTGTGGTTCAGTATACTAAGTGCAATGTTAGTAATACCACTTTCATACTGGTGCCCCTGCAATATCCCGGGTTTTTGAAGCCGTGTTTTTGCAGGGGGCTCGGAGCGACCCAGCTCAGAAACACCATTCATACTGCACCTTGGAGCCGGGAATTTCCCGGGGGGTGGCTCTCTCTCTCTCTCTCTCTCTCTCTCTCGCTCTCCCATTCCCATTCCCATTCCCATACATTGCGAATCTGAAAGCAGCCTGTGAAAACATAAGCGGCTCATTAGATTTGCTCATGCCAATGGCTAGATTGTGCCAACAGCGCTAAAGAACATTATTCCTTCTACATTAGTGAAGTTACTTAAATTTAGTCATCTGTGTATATAATACTGTAATATATAAACATATTGCCTAAAACTCATTTAATAATAAAATGAGAGCAGTGAACTGTGGGTTCCAAGACAATGAACAGGGTTCCCTTTTCTCATTGGACAATATATAAAAGACTAGAACACATACAGTAAAGTGGACAATGACAGTGGCAGCGCGTTATTCAGTATATACCGACAGTATACAGTGTGATGAGTGCAGTTTGCAGTTCTAACAGTTTGCTTTATGGTCTACCCATATTTTAGTAGCAGCGTGCATGCTGTCACCTCAATGATCCACTACCAGACTGAATTACAATATAAGAAACCATAAATCACAGAGGACATGTTAAATAGAAAACCATTTAATAGAAGGAACAATTTGGTCATGCCTCAGAAGAAATGCTTTAGCTTAGCTGTATGTATGGAATGTGTCATAATACTGTACACTTTTTTTTACCAGTTCTATTCACAGTTAGATTATAACCAAACAATAGCAAACAAAATTTCATAAATAGCACTTAAAAAGAGTTATAGTCATTTAAAGAATCTCCTTGGCACAATGGTATTACAAAGGTGTTCCAGCTATGACTGATAATATGTATTGTAATCTCTTTCAGTTAAGATGGAAAATGAATTTCTATAGGAACAGTAGCAATCTGTTCAACCAGCCGTATCCTGAAGGGCAGGACAAGTACAACAAGGATTGGTATTCAGTATGTGTTTTTCTGAAATTCACCTTAACTTAATATACAAAGAAGTGTATTGAACAAGCTCATGTTCAGCTGTAGAGTTTGTTTTAAGCTGTTCTATTGTTTATTGTCAAGGCCACATCATTGTAAACAATGCACTTTGTCACTTAAAGGGGGTAATTCAATTCTCCCCGAAGTAGCGCCGCAATAACTCTATTACCGTGATTACGGTAAATTTAACCAGGAAGCTGCGAGCAAAAAGCCAACGTTAAAAGTACCGTAATAACAATATTTAAGTGCACTATTACCGTAATAACGGTCCCAAAAGGCCCTGTTCTTGGCCCTTTACTTTTTTCATTGTACACTTATTCTCTTGGGGCACTAATTCGCTCATTTGGCCTCCAATACCATCTCTACGCTGATGACACTCAAATCTATATCTCTTCCCCTGACCTCTCTCCTTCTGTGCTATCTTGTGTAACCAACTGTCTTTCTGCTATCTCCACATTGATGTCCCAATGCTACCTAAAGCTCAACATGTCCAAAACAAAGCTTATTATTTTCCCTCCGGCTACCTGCTAGTCACCATCTGCCCTCAAATCTCCCTCACTGTCAATAACACCACAATTTCCTCAGTCTCCCAAGCCAGTTGTCTTGGTGTCACATTTGACTCTGACCTCTGCTTTATTCCTCTCATCCAGACTCTCTCCCAGTCCTCTTGACTCCACTTTAAAACATTGCCAGAATACGCCCTTTTCCTACTCAACATGCTACCAAAACTCTTATGCATTCCCTTATCATCTCCCCTCTTGACTATTGCAACCTCCTGCTATCTGGCACTCCTGATACCTATGTATCCACACTTCAATACATCATAAATGCTGCTGCAAGACTGATCTTCCTCTCTCACTGTTCCACATCTGCTGCACCACTTTGCCTACACTGGCTCCCTGTGTCCTCTAGAATCAAATTCAAATTACTCACTCTTACCTACAAAGCCTTTAACAACACTACCCCTGCATACATATCAGATCTCATATCAAAATACTCTCCCACCCACCATCATAGATCTACCTCTGACCTACGCCCTTTCTCGTCTCTGATAACCACCTCTCACTCCCACCTAGAAGACTTCTCCCGTGCTGCTGTCCACTTATAGAATTTCCTACAACTCTCAATCAGACTTTCCCACAGCCTTCAATTATTTAGAAGCTCTTTCAAAACCCATTTCTTTTTTAGAGGTGACTTTATCCTCAATAGCACTATTCACACTAAAGCACCCTCACAACTATCACAATCTCCACTCTAAGCCACACTCGCTCCTCTTGTTTCAACTGTGCCCTCTTCCATTTAGAATGTAAGCTCTCAAATAAGCAGGGTCCTTCATACATCATATGTCTGCATTTATTTGTCTGCCTTGTATTTCCCTGTATTATGTATGTACTTTTTTCCCTACTGTACAGAGCTGCGGAGCACTGTGGCACCTTACAAATTTACGATAATAATAATTTTTGTATCCAGTTCCATCCTGTTTGCAGGTGTGGATGTCTCAGAAGAGGCTTTCCATAGGGGGGACATCATACTGCCATAGATTCTACCTACAATTGCAGGTAAGCCTTTAACCAATTGATATGGCTCATATAAGGTTATAGTCCATTCATTTATGTATGGTATGGGGTGGTGCATGATCTTACCCTCAACAACTCCCAAAAGGGTCTTGAACTTGTGAGACATGATCACTGACAACTTCCTGCAAAAATCTACCTGGTTAAAAACACCTCCATAAGGACCTGTACTATGTTCTCAGCATCTGTGAAAGTCAGCACTTCTGCCTCAGGGTATGGGATGGCAAAATGTCTTCCAAGATTCCCACTTCCAAAAGTCCTCCATCATCTCATAGTCAAGCATAATGAGGGCAATGGGAATATTCCTGACCTGTCCTCCAGCCTGACTTTATGCCTCCAAGTCCCTAAGTTGTGAATTCTCCCTAAACTGATTGGGGATCTCTCAGATAAAGGTTCCCAACTGTCCAATCAATTTCCGGTCATGACATTTCCTACACTAGCTTAACAGATCTGTAACCTGCTTACCTTCCTGTGAGTTCTGGCTTTGAACATCAGTGATTTCTGTCTCTGACTATTGGTTTTAGAGGTCAATGAATTCTGGTTCTGACTACTGGCTTTGGATATCAACAATTTCAATTACTTGGCTTCTGTATATACTACTCCGTCTCTGCAGCATGCTACAAATAGTCTTACCTTCATTATACTGTGTGCTAACTAATGGTGCCCGGACTCCCATGTTTCAGACTCAGAGGCTTGTGATCTGTCTCAGAAGTGACAGCTAGCTTGTATAGTACTGTGCATACGTAACCCTGCTGGTTGGGCTCAGCCCTTAAACAACAGACTGTCTTACTTGCATATCAGCTCTCTGTGCCATTCATCATCTGTGCCAAGTGTTTCCTGGCATATTGTGCCATTCAGCATGTGTTTCAGTGACTTATCTATACTGTCATTTATTTTTTGTATCAGTGACTTTCCGTGGTTTACTATCCCGTCACTAATGTACAAAATTGTCATCATTGTGCCAGATTATATCTACCTGTTTTCAGCCGAAAGCCGAACTTCCTGTTGGTGGAATGCACATGTGTTCCACTACGGAAGTTAAGGCCGAGGTACAGTTACGGCTCTGCCCGCTGTCCTTCAGTCCTTGCGTCTTCGTTGCTGTCTTCAGCCTGTCTGTTACAGTGACAGCCAGGCTGAAGATAGCAGGTCCCCTGTTAAGTGTGTGCCGCCGGGCCCCTTGGTGAGCCTGGGCCCGGTACAAGGGTACCCCCTGTAGCCCCCTGATGGCGGCCCTGGTAATGATTTATAGTAAAATGGTCCCGGTCTCCACAAACATTGTTTGTTGAAGGTTACTTACAGACAATCTTTAATATAAAATAACAGGAATAACTTGATTTAAAGGGCCTGAGTCATTAAGGCACGTATCTGCTGATTTTGAGCGTATCCTACACAAAATCACTCTGCGCATGGCCAGAACTGGGACATATGGCAGGGCACGGAGCTAGGGCTGCTACGGATGCTGACATAGTGGAAACTTACTACAGTTTCCTATTTTGGGGAGTAAACAGGGCGTGGAAGGGACTTTTGGACACAGTCAGGTGCAGGCTCACGCTCACGGGTCTAGTTTAAATCTCTGCTGTCAATCATAAACAAACACAGCTGCACACCACGTGACATCAAATGGAATTGTAAACTTTGCTCCCTTCACCTGCATACACTCCACTTATTAAACATCACTATATTAAGAATATATTGAAGGATGCTTATTATGGTGCCATTTACTCTCAGTGGAAATTTGACATGTTAAGGGAGCTGTATTGAATTAACTGGGTATTTATTTTCTTTCAGCGCTACATATGAATGTTTATTTTTCTTCTTTTTTGGGTTATTGTTTACTCATATTTATACCCTAGTAATGTGTCACCTTGTTTTTTATTATTATTTCAATGTTATGTGCCTGTATAATAGCAGTTACATTTTTATTCGTTTTTGTTGATTTTACTCCTTACAGTTCCTCAAAGTTTTCATCTTGCAAGGGTGGAATGAAACCCTTGAGAAAGTCTCTCATAGGAGACAAAACTCATTGGAATACACCCACATTACTGATGTCAACACAGAAACTGGAAGTGACATATGGCACGCGAATTCTACAGTGGAACACACAAGGATTAGTCAGCTCACAGTAACTCACCACTTACACCCTGGGTACCCAGCATCGCATGTTTGGAGATAGCAAGTATTGATTTAAGTTAGCTTTACTGGATACAGCAAGTGGTCATTTGGTAAGAATTTAGTGAGTTATCCAGCGTCCACGGCACTCCCGATCACTAGTGATCCATTGGACCTTGATATTTATCAACCGTAGGACTTTAAAATCATTCTAGTTGGTCTGGTGAGCGATTCATGTTCTGGAAACTTGGGATCATTTTACATCATATCACATGTGTCAGCTGGATCCTTAAACTTTTTAGTGATATCTTTTTTATGAGTTATAGTTAGGATGCATGATATTGTGTTTCATTTATTTTAATTACCTCCTTTTAGGACACCAGTTGATTATGAGGCCTTCCTAAAAGGACATGTCCCTATGAGATATTAGTACAATTAGTAAGATTGTGCAAAACAAACTGGGCATAGTGTAATTTTAATAATAATTCCTATTATAATCCTGGTATTTTCAGCTTTTCTCCTTTCATGTAATAAAACATATTATTGTATCATTATATATATTCTTGGTCCGTCACTTGATCGCTTTACCACTATTTTTTAGATTATTCCCTGGTATGAGCGCAGTTTTATTGTTTGACATTTTTTATAATTTATTTAGTACATCCTACTAAATGCCAGCTAGAATCTGATTGGTTGCTATAGGCAACATCTCTACTTTTTCAAACCCCCAGTTTAGTAACTATATCCCATAGTGTTTCTTTGAAATGGCTGCTGCCCAGGTGGCAGAACAAGAGGGCAACAGCCGTCAACCCCTCCAAAACCAGCAACTGGTCCAACAGCGTATCTTCAGGCCACATGTCAGCCTCTTTGGGATATCTGATGCTGAGGTGGTCTGTCGCAATCGGCTCCCGCCTCATGTCATCATAGACACCATGCACACTGTGCAGAGTGACCTGGAGCCACTGCACAACATCCCGACAGCAATACCACCATTGACCAAACTGTTAGTGGTATTGCCTTTTTGCGCCACTGGCTCATTCCAGACGACAGTGGGGGCCGCAGCAGGAATGCCCCAGAAGTCCTTCAGTCGCATGCTGAAGGCTGTTCTGAAGGCATTCTTGTCACGGCTCAAGCTATTTATCCATCTGCCATTCGATGAGGAGTCCCTTGTGCCCTTAAAGCAAAAGTTTTCCACCATAGCCAGGTTTCTGCACATCATAGGGCATATAGTCCTGGTCCCATCAGGTGGGAATGCTTCGATTTATTTGAATCAGAAATATTTCCAGGCTATATGTGATGCCACTCTCCTTATTCAAGACCTGGTAGCTGTGTGGCCAGGGAGTGCACATAACTCCTTTGTCTTCAGGCAATCAGGGATGTGGCAAAGATTGCCACAGAGGCAAGGGGGTGCAAGGAGACACATGGTGAGGTGTGGCTATTAGGTACTTTTTCTATTTTGTAAATTATATATAAATAGGCATTTTGTGTGAGAAAGCTCCTGCTATATGATTTACTTTGAACTGGGAGTCAGACAATAATTTGCTAATATGTACTGCCAATATATAGCATGTAACAATGGCAATTTTTAAGGGGGTTTGTTTTTTTATTTAGGATACTGGCAGATTACCATGGAGCAGTGATACATGTGTGTCCTTTATTTTTAAGTGTGATGTTTACCCAGATATATCACAAAATGGAGATATACGACTTGATTTCCAAAATAAGGAAGTTGTGATAAATGTTGTTTGTGTTGAAATGAAAAAAAATGCAGGTAGCCCAGTGACCCAGACCAAATTCCCAACACACAAACAATATATATATATATATGTATGCTCAAACTGCTCTTCATAGCACTGTGCATGGACACCCTGAACCAACCTGAAAATAATACACCTAGTGCAGTTGGAGGCATCACAAGTACACCGGGGAACAGAGGCCAAAATATCTGTATAGGTAATATGTCCTTCATGTGTGGTACTTGTGATACTGACACTGACATGGATTTAGCATAGTGGGAACGTGTTGTATAATTATACTACTATAAGGGTGTTGTGCATACTGTGGGGTACTATGTGTGTATTGTGGGGTGATATGGGGGCACACCACGTACTGCAGTGAGCTATGGGGGCACTGTGTATAATGCAGGCTACTATGGGTTCACTGTACATACTGTAAAACTTACAGGGTATGTGGGGGATTGCACTTTTCATTTTTCATTCCAAGGGAATCTGGCTTGTTAGCTGGCATAGGCATTGTCAGCATGGCTTGCTGGCTCAGCCCGCTAGCTAGTGATAATGAATCATCCATGCCGAACACAATTTGGCCACACAGCCTCTGATTGTACGCTGCCGCTAAGCATCTATAGAGTAGGCCCATAAAAGTTGCTATACCGGGGCCCTAATTTCCTGTTAGCACGGGCCAGGTGTTCGATATCAAGTACAAAGATCAGGGGTGAAAGTGAACATCCTTGTCTAGTGCCATTTATGGACACCCTGGCAGATGGAGTAAAGAGCCTGGATTCTTTTGGGGAAGTCGCCGCCAAATCCAAACTGAGAGCAGTAAGCATGAAAGTCCAGGAGATTTTATTAAATGATTTTTATACATCAAGTGCAATTAAAAGAGCCAATGTTTTTTGGAATTGATAGTATGAATGATGCTAATTATGCATCTGTTGTTGTCATGTGCTCTCTATCAGGTCTGAACCTCAAACAGGAGATGCTGGGTGAGAAGACCAAATAGAGCCCTAGAGTTCTTGGAAGCAGATTGTTGAAGAGACTATGGCAAGGGTTGGGATCTAGCCAAGTGACAATCAATTATTGTCCTAAAATGTGCCGTCTACCACTCTGCCTCTCCCACGCTGAGTGTCTGAATGAATTCAAATTAGTATTGGCTAGGTGCATACACATTTATTAGGGTTTAAGGGGTCTTATTTAATTCCCCAACAGGGATAAGATACTGTATCTACCTATAGGCTAACTCAATAGTAAAGTGTTTGGCTATCAGGGTGGCTACTCTACTATTTCCCTGTGCCAAACTTAATAGTGATGTATGGTAAACAACAAAAGCAAAGAATAAAAGGCAGATGTGGCTATTAAGCTGGTCTGAAGCTGCGATTGGTTCTATAACCAGGTTGTCTGCAACACAGGTATCGTTGTAGTAGTTGCTGTATATAAGTTCACTTCTAGATAATGCACAGGTAGGCATATAAACTGGGGTCAGGTTTGCAGATGCAGATCAGGTAAACAGGTAATAACTTGGCGATGGCCAGCATCAAGCCAGAGTTTACAGGTAGCAGATAAGTAGTAGTTAAGATTCAGGGCCAAGGTCTGATACACAGGTAGTGATAAGCAGTGGTTAAAGTTCAAAGCCAATGTTTTGTACACAGGTAGCAATAAGCAGCGGTTCAAGTTTAAGACCAGGGACTGGTAAACAAGCAGCTGACAAACGGTGGTCAGAAGTATAGCCAAGGTCTGGTTAACAAGCAGCGAAAAAATGGTGGTCAGAGGTATATCCAAGATCAGGTACACAGGAATTGCACAGTGAATACTGATCTGAATGAGACTCAATAATGCATGCCTGCATTTCCAGATATTTATAGCCGCAAGTATGCGCACAGCACTTTCAATGACATCACTGCCCATTCAGGAATTATCACCCCGCATTCTGTTACAAAACTCCAAACAGGACATATTATGTTAATCATGCTCCACATTAAACCTGCCCCTTCTCTGCCAAAGCCTGGACACCAACACCGCAAATGCATGTAAGTTGAATGTCTTATAAAGTCTTTTGTATACAGTAGTCCTCACCACAGAAGTGGCTGTATGCAAGCGGACTTTAATAGGAGCCATTAATGCCATAGTTTGTGACATAGTCTTCTTAAATTTGTTGTGTGTGTAAAACAGATTTTTCCATCTTTAAATAGAATATACATGAATATCTAAATAACTGTTCCATATGAAACAAAACTTTGCAATAATTAAAAATAATGCAAATTTTTAAAAGTTTAGCATTGGTCTATGTTCTTCATTAATACCATAGTTGTTCATTATCTACTGGCCTTAAATAATACTTCTAATTTCACAATATGAGATATAGTCACACACATACAATGATAATTTGAAATACCAGGAATATATTATGCAAGTACAGCACAGACTATCACCTTCATTCAAAAGCAATTACCCATTGCAGCTGCATGTAAAAATAGAGTAGTTTCATAATCTTCAAAAATGCTGAAAAATCTCCAACTAAACTGTCTGTGTAAGTGCAATATATATGTGAATGTTGTCCCCGTTCTCAAAATATCAACTTCTAGTTACCTATTCGGTTCCATACTAAATTTATATTGTATACACATGATAAATTCATGTAATAAAATAAATTAATCTTACATACACAAATGAAACATTTCTCTTTACAAGATCAAAAATAATCATGTCAAAAAAAGTCAAGTTTTATATTGTACCAGGTACATAATTTTCATCTATTTTGAAAATATTTTATTTATAAAAATCTTCTGCTCCTCTCAACCTGTTTTCTGCTGAAATACAAATGACTACCCATAGGCCATTTCCCTTTATTTATTTACTAACCTCCTGTTTTCCAGGAGTATGAAAAACTTTTGAAAAATCTAAATAAACTTTACCTATGCCTACATCATTTTACACTGATTCCTAGTAAATAACAGCACTTAATCATGATTCAAACACATAATTACAATTCTGTCAGTGTTTAAAATTAATATCCCCCGTTGGTGGATTTTGATACATAATGTTGAAATGATCCTTTAGACATTGTGCTTTATTAATTGGGCAGCTTTCACATTTTCAAAATTAGGTTGAGGTACGTGTCTCAACTTTAAAAAATGGATGTTTATTCATACAGGATCTATTAAAGAAATCCACTTTCAATACTGTTATTGATAAGTCTTTTTGATATAGTGAAAATAATGATTAGAAATAAAATGAAGTGGCATACTGCCATAATATCTGTGACAGCTATCCAGTAATCTCTTTTATTGCTTCTATTGGTCACCAGTGATCAATTTCCCAATAACCTGTAGTGAATTGAAATTACCATTGGACACATGGGTAATACCATGTTGGTCATGGCCATATTCATGACTGTTGACTGCAGGGTTTTGGTAGAGAGTAATACACAGAAAAGGTTACAGTATGTCTATATTCTTTA
This sequence comes from Mixophyes fleayi, assembly GCF_038048845.1. NCBI lineage: Eukaryota > Metazoa > Chordata > Amphibia > Anura > Limnodynastidae > Mixophyes > Mixophyes fleayi. Next base: position 398,610,411 of record NC_134402.1, on the reverse strand, counting down.
GAATTGTTGGGGTAGCGAGGCTTGGTGCCCCTATTATTGATCTCTGATAGCCTGATTTCCTTTCAGCAGCAAAAACTGTCGACCGGAGAGGGATGAAATGAAACACAGACAAGTAGTTGTAGCTTCAGAATCAGCTCTGAGGGACTTCCCAGACTGTTCCTTTATTTAAGCTTGAGCATTAACTGGTTAAAAAAAAGTACATATAAGGAAATCTCTTTAGCTCAGCAAATATTTCTTTGCAACAATAAGTACATATAAGGTAAGGTAAGGTAATATCCTTTGTCCAGTACTGTTTGTATCTTTCAGGCGTTGTTTTTAGTCTTGCATCCTGTTTTTGTCTCTGTTTCATGGGAAACACTTTTTTTTTTCGACTCTTATGTCAAGGGTGTAGCTTTCATATCTGTAGTTATAGCGTTTTAAGGTATTTCACACATATATTTGTATCTTTAATAACTATTCATTGTTTTATACTCTCACAGAATCAGGAGGGAGATTCAATTCAATCCTACAAGGCTTCATGTGATGTTTCGGTGCCCTCATTTCCAGGCACTTAGAACATCACTGATTTTACTGTACACCTCTATGGGGTGTGAGGAAAATAGAGTGGAGATATATGAAGTGTCTCCTTGGAGCAATTTAGAGGCAATTCCGAGAGCTGAACCATCCCTTGGCAGTCACAAAAGAAAGTAAATAGCAGTACATCTTCTTTCTCACTTGTTTCAGTTAGAATATTTAACATGTTAGCTAGTGGACAGGCTTAGGATAAATTTATCAGTAGAGAACTAATTAAATAATACAGTACTTTTTAATGGCTAAATTAATTCATTGATGCTGCAAAGGTTTTGGATATACAAATGACTTCTTCAGGCAGAGTTTAGAAATATCACATGAAACCAAACATTTATAAAGATTAAGTTCCCCCAGATGAGTGTTTTTTCAGAAAGTACTCACTTACATATTACACTCTGCAGAAGAAACTATGTCATCTTCATCATCAATCAACATTTATTTATTTAGCACCAGAAAATTCCGTAGCACTCTACAATTGGAAATAAACAGTAATAAAACAATACTGGGTAATACATACAGACATAGAGGTAAAAGGGCCCTGCTCACAAGCTTACAATCTATGGGACATTGGGAGTTTGATACACAAGAGTAAGTGCTACATATTGCATATTGGTCTAACAATAATGCAAAAGGTAAAACGTATTTAGTGGGCTGTTTGTTCAGTCACAGAGGGTTGTTGTCTTTTGTTAGCTTTGTAGAGGGTGGTACTAGGGTAACCTCGGAGATTAAGAGGGTGGTTGAGGAATAATTTAACCTTGTCTGAAGAGGTGGGTTTTTTAGAGAATGCTTCAAAGTTTGTAGAGTAGAGTAAAGTCTTATTGTGCGAGGAAAGAATTCCACAAAGTTGAACTACACATGAAGAAGTGGATCAGGGAAGGACCATACTGCTGCTAGGGAGTGTATCTTTTGCATGTGCCCTACCTAGTCTGAGCAACGATCCATGCTGATGATAATGATCATTGTGGGGGATTTCTGTCATAGTGGGACATAGCCCCAACCTGTTCACCATGTAACTGAATGCCACTGGTGGTACAGGGCCTGCAAAAAATGTGCCCCCTCCCCATCACCCAGAAAAAAACAGCCCCATGCTGAAAGTATGGTAGCTGCTCCTAGCACCCCTGCCAGTTTAAAAGCTGGAACTAACATTTTTATATGTGGCACTATTGGTCCCAGCAAATTCTAGTAGCTATAAATTGCTTGGCTATGCTAGTGCTTGTAGAACTACAAGCTCCTGCAAACCTTGGCATCCAAGGCTCACATTGACCTGTAGTGCCAAATAGAAAAAAAACTTCAGAAACCATAGGAAAATCTTGTATTTAAAATCAATACCCACCAACCCTCATTCTCCACATTATTGTACTCATAACTCCAAAGCGATAATCTTCTTTATTCTTCCTTTTAATCCAAATGAAATAAAAAAAAACATTCTAATACTGCTTAACTGTCCTGATGCGAATGACAGACCAGGAGGCCTGTCCACAACAAGTAGCAACTTCTCTCTGATTGGTCAGAGTGGTAGAAAGCCATTCTGATGGCTAGACTCCGTATGGGCTCTCATTGAACTTGATTGTGGCAATGAGCTTCATTGACATATTTAACCATGAACCTCATTGCTACAAGTACCAGCATACCAAAAGAGTTTATGGCTGCAAGACCATTCTTTTTTTAAAAAATGTATTTATTGAAATTCATGTATATTTATATAAATACATATTAAAATGCTATTCATCTTCATCAAGTGGATGACTGGTGTCTCATGTATACCGACACAACATTATATGTTTAAGTGCTTTCGTAAATTACTTTTAATGTAAGTACTTAACTACAAGCCCTCATTAAAAATGAAATAACAGTTTGATTACATTCTAAGCAGATGTAGTTTTGTGATTAAACTGGCTGACAGTGTGGAGGGGTGAGCAGTTACCCTATTTATTGCAGTGACATATAAAACAATAAATTGACTCCCATTTTAAGGAGGGAATTCAATTGCAAGTGCGGTTATGAGCTGTGTCTCCGAAACAATCCGCATAGACCCATCATATCTGAGTTTTTACTAAAATCTAATTTTCCCTCTTGTTCCATAGAGATGTGTGGGAAAATGAACAGAATTTACCAATGAGGCAATGACCTGTGGCAACTCGCCGCTAATTGATTTCTCTCCTAAGTGTGTGAAATGTATTTATTTTCCAATAGTTTTCCTAATCTTAGGTCCTTAATTTTTTTATCCAGACCACAGAACACTGGGATGTTTTATCCCATTTATTTTAAATGCTCTTTGTTGCTGAGCATTTTCTACATGTTTGTAAATGTGGGTACGTCTTCCAGAAAGGTCACTGGAAGATGTGACCTGCAAGATCAGTTGGCGGTATTGGAGTAAAAGGGGTTGGAAATCCATTTTACATGGTGAAAATATCAACAATGAGCATTACCCTCCTTTGGTTTGGGAACGTAAGGTTGAAACTGGTGAGTGACAATTATTATATGATGTAAAGTATTGTAGTACTAAACATCACATATCAGACTTCTTAGTATTGTGGTTGGGAAAATCAATCTGTTCTGCCATTGACTGAACAAAATTCACTGGTAATGTACTGAACTCTCATCAAGATTGTTTGACTCTCAAAAGATCAAGTCCAGAAATGGACAGTGTAGGGTTATGGGAAATAATGAATTGGAAAGGTGGTAGGATATGCACACGGGGAGGCCTAGTTTTCCCCTTAACACAGAGTGTGGCACCTAAGCCTGGTATTCACCTAGTCACAGGGTCATCAGCAGCAGCAGCAGCTATTTATATAGCACCACCAATTCCACAGTGCAGTACAGAGAACTCACTCACATCAGTCCCCTGCCGCATTGGAGCTTGCAGTCTAAATTCCCTAGCACATATATACAGACAGAGAGACTAGAGTCAATTTGATAGCAGCCAAATAACCTACTAGCATGTTTTTTTAATATGGGAGGAAACCAGAGCACCCAGATGAAACCCATGCAAAACCAGGCAGAACAAACTCCACACAGATAAGGCCATGGTCTGGAATTGAACGCATGACCCCAGTGCTGTGAGGCAGAAGTGATAACCACTAAGCCACCGTGCTGCCCATAATATATGAACTATACCTGATGTGGGCAGCAACAATTTCAGAGGTAGGATTCTTTGTGTTAACCTAGATTGGCGCTGGCTGACCAAGGGTGCGGAGTCTAACAGATTACCTGGTTTTCACCAAGAACCGCCACAAGGCTGGAGGGACTTAGCTGCCAAGAACCCGCAGATCGCGGTCCTCTGACCTGCCATTAGGTGTAAAGGGAAGAAGCACTTGGCAGCAATTGGAGAAACAGAATCTGAATAGGTACATGAATGGTTAATAATAGGTTCTGGTGGCAGGTGGAGTGTCAGAACAAGCTGGGGTCTGGTACACAGGCAGACAATGAGGTACAGAGTCAGGAGGCAGATGGATAGTCAGAACAGAGCCGGAGTCTAGGACACAGAAGGGCAATGCAGGAGCAGAATCAGGAGGCAGGTTGAGTGTCAGGATGGAGCCAGAGTCTGATACACAAATGGTCAATGAACAGGATAGCAACTCAGGGAACAGAGCACAGGAACCGAACAAGGACCAGGAGTCAGACAAGCTGAGACACTTGTTGCTATGACACTGTTATAGTCTCAGAGTGAGGTTTATATACTCTGCAGAAAGACTATACCGCCTATCAGCCACAATCACGTGACTGCCCGAACCAGGAAGTGCTGAGTTCTACACAGGGGGAGAGGAAATCAGCAACACAGGAGTGTGGAGCAGGTAAGTTGTGACATAATTATTTTTTAAAAAAAAGTGTGAAAGATTACTTAGCAATTTTCAAGTAAGTTAATTGAAAATTTTGTTCTACATAAGTAATGTCAATATATTCATATCTCCCATAAAATTTAATTTAGTCTTCCAAAGACATATTAGAACAGAAGACAAGGTGAAAACATTGATGTTTTGCTTGATTACACAAATGATTTATACACATTTCTGTCAAATAGTTTCAGTTCAGTAATTATAACAGGTCATTCTAATAACATGAGAAATGTTATAACTCAGAAGACAAATGTTCTCTGTGAACGGAGGTTAATTTGTTTCAAAATTATGTTTTTTTTTCATCTATAAATGCAATTATGATTTTTTTTTCAGTTTAGGAACAATTAGCTGTTTGCTATGGTTCAGGCTCTGGAAAATGAGTTAAAGTTCTCATTACTTTTTAATATACACCTTTTGATTCATTGGGTATTAAAATGTTTGTTATTTGCAGTTGTATATCTTAGTCCGTGTGTATTCAATGAATAATAAAAGTTAATATGGAGGTTAATAAGTTTGTAAAAGAACAATTTTGTATTACAATTATCTAAGAGATATTTACATTCTTAATACAAGTGTAAATGTTTAACATTGCAGGTTATAAATGGGTAAGACAATTTTACTCCACAATTCTAACTATTTGAATCCTATTTTTGGTCTATTTTACAGCAAAATATTATTTTTATTAATGTTACTGTTATTTTTACTTTGTATATAAAGATGGTGCTCAATGACATATGATCCTGTTGTTCATAAGTCTTATTGCTACCAGAACCACTAGTTTTCCATAACCTGTCTAACAATTTAATCAAAGTATTTAATGCTGTACTATTATCTAGATATTACATTTTACTAAGCTCCCCCATTCCCTAACCGGAGGATTTTCACTGCTCCAGTTGAAAAGTTCAAGAAATATGCTGAATAGGAACTAGGGATGAGCGCACTCGGATTTATGAAATCCGAGCCCACCCGAACGTTGCGGATCCGAGTCGGATCCGAGACAGATCCGGGTATTGGCGCCAAATTCAAATGTGAAACTGAGGCTCTGACTCATAATCCCGTTGTCGGATCTCGCGATACTCGGATCCTATAAATTCCCCGCTAGTCGCCGCCATCTTCACTCGGGCATTGATCAGGGTAGAGGGAGGGTGTGTTAGGTGGTCCTCTGTCCTGGTAGATCTCGTGCTGTGCTGTTTAGTTCTGTGCTGTGCTGTGCTGTGCTGTGCTGTGTTCTGCAGTATCAGTCCAGTGGTGCTGTGTGCTGTGCTCTGTCCTTCTGAGGTCAGTGGTGCTGCTGGGTCCTGTGCTGTGTCCTGTTCAGTCCAGTGGTGCTGTGTCCTGTGCTCTGTGCTTCTAAGGGCATAGTTATTTCCCCAATATTCCCCTGTGTTTAAAAAAATAAAAAAAAGTTTTTTTAAAAAATACCAAAAACTACTTTAATTTTTTTTAATTACCACAAAATTTGCACAACCAATCCTGCAGTATAAGCCCATTGGTACTGCAATATTACCAAGTTCACACATTCAGCAGTAAAAGTCCAGTGGTACTGCAATATTACAAAGTTTACACATTCTGCAGTATCAGTCCAGTGGTGCTGTGTCCTGTGCTCTGTCCTGCTGAGTTCCGTAGTGCTGCTGGGTCCTGTGCCGTGTCCTGTTCAGTCCAGTGGTGCTGTGTCCTGTGCTCTGTCCTGCTGAGTTCCGTAGTGCTGCTGGGTCCTGTGCCGTGTCCTGTTCAGTCCAGTGGTGCTGTGTCCTGTGCTCTGTGCTTCTAAGGGCATAGTTATTTCCCCATTATTCCCAAGTTTTTAAAAAATAAAAAAAAAGTAAAAAAAAATAAAAAATTAAAAAAAAAAAAAAAAATATATAATAATTATAACCAAATTTGCAAAACCAATCCAGCAGTATAAGTCCATTGGTACTGCAATATTACAAAGTTCACACATTCTGCAGTATCAGTCCAGTGGTGCTGTGTCCTGTGCTCTGTCCTGCTGAGGTCCGTAGTGCTGCTGGGTCCTGTGCCGTGTCCTGTTCAGTCCAGTGGTGCTGTGTCCTGTGCTCTGTGCTTCTAAGGGCATAGCTATTTCCCCATTATTCCCAAGTTTTTAAAAAATAAAAAAAAGTAAAAAAAAATAAAAAAGTAAAAAAAAAATAAATAAATATAATAATTATAACCAAATTTGCAAAACCAATCCAGCAGTATAAGTCCATTGGTACTGCAATATTACAAAGTTCACACATTCTGCAGTATCAGTCCAGTGGTGCTGTGTCCTGTGCTCTGTCCTGCTGAGTTCCGTAGTGCTGCTGGGTCCTGTGCCGTGTCCTGTTCAGTCCAGTGGTGCTGTGTCCTGTGCTCTGTGCTTCTAAGGGCATAGTTATTTCCCCACTATTCCCAAGTTTTTTAAAAATAAAAAAAAAAGTAAAAAAAAATAAAAAATTTAAAAAAAAAAAAATATATAATAATTATAACCAAATTTGCAAAACCAATCCAGCAGTATAAGTCCATTGGTACTGCAATATTACCAAGTTCACACATTCTGCAGTATCTTGTGCTACATATAATGGAGACCAAAAATTTGGAGGATAAAGTAGGGAAAGATCAAGACCCACTTCCTCCTAATGCTGAAGCTGCTGCCACTAGTCATGACATAGACGATGAAATGCCATCAACGTCGTCTTCCAAGCCCGATGCCCAATCTCGTAGTACCGGGCATGTAAAATCCAAAAAGCCCAAGTTAAGAAAAAGTAGCAAAAAGAGAAACTTAAAATCATCTGAGGAGAAACGTAAAGTTGCCAATATGCCATTTACGACACGGAGTGGCAAGGAACGGCTTAGGCCCTGGCCCGTGTTCATGACTAGTGGTTCAGCTTCACCCACGGATCTTAGCCCTCCTCCTCCTCCCCCCCCTACAAAAAATTGAAGAGAGTTATGCTGTCAGCAACAAAACAGCAAACAACTCTGCCTTCTAAAGAGAAATTATCACAAATCCACAAGGCGAGTCCAAGGATGTTGGTGGTTGTCAAGCCTGACCTTCCCATCACTGTACGGGAAGAGGTGGCTCGGGAGGAGGCTATTGATGATGTAGCTGGCGCTGTGGAGGAACTTGATGATGAGGATGGTGATGTGGTTATTGTAAATGAGGCACCAGGGGGGGAAACAGCTGATGTCCATGGGATGAAAAAGCCCATCGTCATGCCTGGTCAGAAGAAGACCAAAAAATGCACCTCTTCGGTCTGGAGTTATTTTTATCCAAATCCGGACAACCAATGTATGGCCATATGTAGCTTATGTAAAGCTCAAATAAGCAGGGGTAAGGATCTTGCCCACCTAGGGACATCCTCCCTTATACGTCACCTGAATAACCTTCATAGTTCAGTGGTTAGTTCAGGAACTGGGGCTAGGACCCTCATCGGTACAGGGACACCTAAATCCCGTGGTCCAGTTGGATACACACCAGCAACACCCTCCTCGTCAACTTCCTCCACAATCTCCATCAAATTCAGTCCTGCAGCCCAAGTCAGCAGCCAGACTGAGTCCTCCTCAATACGGGATTCATCCGAGGAATCCTGCAGCGGTACGCCTACTACTGCCACTGCTGCTGTTGCTGCTGCTGTCGGTCATCTTCCCAGAGGGGAAGTCGTAAGACCGCTAAGTCTTTCACAAAACAATTGACCGTCCAACAGTCGTTTGCCATGACCACAAAATACGATAGTAGTCACCCTATTGCAAAGCGTATAACTGCGGCTGTAACTGCAATGTTGGTGTTAGACGTGCGCCCGGTGTCCGCCATCAGTGGAGTGGGATTTAGAGGGTTGATGGAGGTTTTGTGTCCCCGGTACCAAATCCCCTCGAGATTCCACTTCACTAGGCAGGCGATACCAAAAATGTACAGAGAAGTACGATCAAGTGTCCTCAGTGCTCTTAAAAATGCGGTTGTACCCACTGTCCACTTAACCACGGACATGTGGACAAGTGGTTCTGGGCAAACGAAGGACTATATGACTGTGACAGCCCACTGGGTAGATGCATCCCCTTCCGCAGCAACAGCAACAGCTGCATCAGTAGCAGCATCTACAAAATGGCTGCTCATGCAAAGGCAGGCAACATTGTGTATTACAGGCTTTAATAAGAGGCACAACGCTGACAACATATTAGAGAAAATGAGGGAAATTATCTCCCAGTGGCTTACCCCACTTAGACTCTCATGGGGATTTGTGGTGTCAGACAATGCCAGTAACATTGTGCGGGCATTAAATATGGGCAATTTCCAGCACGTCCCATGTTTTGCCCACACCATTAATTTGGTGGTGCAGCATTACCTCAAGAGTGACAGGGGTGTGCAGGAGATGCTTGCGGTGGCGCGCAAAATTGCTGGACACTTTCGGCATTCAGCCAGTGCCTACCGCAGACTAGAGGCACATCAAAAAAGCATGAACCTGCCCTGCCATCACCTCAAACAAGAGGTTGTGACGCGCTGGAACTCCACCCTCTATATGCTGCAGAGGATGGAGGAGCAGCAAAAGGCCATTCAGGCCTACACAGCCACCTACGACATAGGCAAAGGAGTGGGGATGCGCCTGAGTCAAGCGCAGTGGAGACTGATTTCCGTGTTGTGCAAGGTTCTGCAGCCATTTGAACTTGCCACACGAGAAGTCAGTTCCGACACTGCCAGCTTGAGTCAGGTCATTCCCCTGATCAGGCTGTTGCAGAAGCAGCTGGAGAAAGTGAGGGAGGAGCTGGTAAGCCATTGCGATTACACCAAGCATGTAGCTCTTGTGGATGTAGCCCTTCGTACGCTTTGCCAGGATCCGAGGGTGGTCACTCTTTTAAAGTCAGAGGAATACATTCTGGCCACCGTGCTCGATCCTCGGTTTAAAGCGTATGTTGTGTCTCTGTTTCCGGCGGACACAAGTCTACAGCGGTGCAAAGACCTGCTGGTCAGGAGATTGTCCTCTGAAGAGGACCGTGACATGCCAACAGCTCCACCCTCATTTTCTTCCACATCTATGGCTGCGAGGAAAAAGCTCAGTTTTCCCAAAAGAGGCACTGGCGGGGATGCTGATAACATCTGGTCCGGACTGAAGGACCTGCCAACCATTGCAGACATGTCTACTCTCGCTGCATTGGATGCTGTCACAATAGAAAAAATTGTGGATGATTACTTTGCTGACACCATCCAAGTAGACATGTCAGACAGTCCATATTGTTACTGGCAGGAAAAAAAGGCAGTTTGGAAGCCCCTGTACAAACTGGCTCTATTTTACCTGAGTTGTCCCCCCTCCAGTGTGTACTCGGAAAGAGTTTTTAGTGCAGCGGGGAACCTGGTCAGTGAGCGGCGAAGGAGGTTGCTTCCTCACAACGTTGAAAAAATGATGTTTATAAAAATGAATAATCAATTCCTCAATGAAGTACAGCACTGCCCTCCAGATACTACAGAGGGACCTGTGGTTGTGGAGTCCAGCGGGGACGAATTGATAATGTGTGATGAGGAGGAAGTACACACTGTAGGGGGAGAGGAATCAGAGGTTGAGGATGAGGACGACATCTTGCCTCAGTAGAGCCTGTTTAGTCTGTACAGGGAGAGATGAATAGCTTTTTTGGTGTGGGGGCCCAAACAAACCAATCATTTCAGCCAAAGTTGTTTGGTAGGCCCTGTCGCTGAAATGATTGGTTTGTTAAAGTGTGCATGTCCTATTTCAACAACATAAGGGTGGGTGTGAGGGCCCAAGGACAATTCCATCTTGGAACTTTTTTTTTGGCATTATATGACCAATCAACAGTCGTTTGCCATGTTCAAAAAGTAAAACCAAATTTTAAAAAATTCAAGAAATTAAACCAAAAGTAAAATGCCCTGTCATAATTTAAAACAAGAGTTTTTGACGTGCTCTAAAACTACTGTATTGTTGTTTATATTTTATAAACACTACACTTGAAAGCTTGAGTCTTTCAATAAAAAAGTAACTGTCCATTGCACGAATATTTGCAACAGGGACAATTTTAGGGTTAAGAAAGCCAACTGATAACACTTCGACGCTGTCTGTCTTTATAAACACTACACTTGGAAGTTGGAGGAGGTATTGTGGCCCCGGCACCAAATTTACTACCGGGGCCACTCCACTGTGCAGTCCATATTTAGGTGTATCAGATATTAAACAACGGTGACAGTTGATGCCCAATTTTTTAATTATATTGTGGCCTCGGTACCAAATTGTGTACCGGGGCCACCACACTACGCAGTCCAGATACTTGTTTGGTGGAATTCAGACCAGTTGAGGGTTTTATTATTATATTGTGGGGACCACTCTATCTATACCACACTACAACTCTATACCACTCTATTTCATACTTTAATTCTATTTAATACTTTAATTCTATTTCATACTTTAATTCTATTTAATACTTTAATTCTATTTCATACTTTAATTCTATTTAATACTTTAATTCTATTACTAATTACCATAAAGAGGAACAAAATAAACCAATTTTACCAAAAGTATAATATGACTTAGACTTACAAACACTACACTTGAAAGATGGTGCCTGTAAATGAAAAAGTCAGTCTTCATTGCACGACTATGTGCAACAGGGACAGTTTTTTGGTTTACAAAGTCAACCAATAACACTTGGACCCTGTCTGTCTTTAACATACTTGATGGGATCTCAATGACAAATTGTCTGTACCATGTTTGGAGGAGGTATTGTGGCCCCGGTATCAAATTGGGTACCGGGGCCACCCCACTACGCAGTCCAGATACTTGTTTGGTGGAATTCTGACACGTGGAGGGTTTTTTAATTATATTGTGGCCTCGGTACCAAATTGTGTACCGGGGCCACCACACTACGCAGTCAAGATAGATAGATGCGTATCATAGATAAAGTACATTCAGTGGTGTGGGGCAAATTGAAAAATATTCAAAATGCACTGACATTATCAAAAACAAGAGGTTGTCACACGCTAAAACTCCAACATGTATATGATGGAGAGGATGGAGGAGCAGCCGTATTTGTAGTGTAATGCAGACCTGTTGAAGGTTTTTTATATATTTTATTGTGGTGCCCAGTGCCCACTCCTCTACGCAGTCCAGATACATTTATTGGTGCGAATCATAAAAGTTCAGGGTTTTTAATATATTGTGGTGACCCACTCCTCTACGCAGTCCAGGTACATTTATTGGTGCGATTCATAAAAGTTCAGGGTTTTTAATATATTGTGGTGACCCACTCCTCTACGCAGTCCAGGTACATTTATTGGTGCGAATCAAACAAGTTGATGGTTTTCTTATTATATATATTGTGGTGACCCACTCCTCTACGCAGTCCAGGTACATTTATTGGTGCGATTCATAAAAGTTCAGGGTTTTTAATATATATTGTGGTGACCCACTCCTCTACGCAGTCCAGGTACATTTATTGGTGCGAATCAAACAAGTTGATGGTTTTCTTATTATATATATTGTGGTGACCCACTCCTCTACGCAGTCCAGGTACATTTATTGGTGCGATTCATAAAAGTTCAGGGTTTTTAATATATATTGTGGTGACCCACTCCTCTACGCAGTCCAGGTACATTTATTGGTGCGATTCATAAAAGTTCAGGGTTTTTAATATATATTGTGGTGACCCACTCCTCTACGCAGTCCAGGTACATTTATTGGTGCGATTCATAAAAGTGTATGGTTTTCTTATTATATATATTGTGGTGACCCACTCCTCTACGCAGTCCAGGTACATTTATTGGTGCGATTCATAAAAGTTCAGGGTTTTTGATATATATTGTGGTGACCCACTCCTCTACGCAGTCCAGGTACATTTATTGGTGCGATTCATAAAAGTTCAGGGTTTTTAATATATATTGTGGTGACCCACTCCTCTACGCAGTCCAGGTACATTTATTGGTGCGATTCATAAAAGTTCAGGGTTTTTAATATATATTGTGGTGACCCACTCCTCTACGCAGTCCAGGTACATTTATTGGTGCGATTCATAAAAGTTCAGGGTTTTTAATATATTGTGGTGACCCACTCCTCTACGCAGTCCAGGTACATTTATTGGTGCGATTCATAAAAGTTGATGGTTTTCTTATTATATATATTGTGGTGACCCACTCCTCTACGCAGTCCAGGTACATTTATTGGTGCGATTCATAAAAGTTCAGGGTTTTTAATATATATTGTGGTGACCCACTCCTTTACGCAGTCCAGGTACATTTATTGGTGCGATTCATAAAAGTTCAGGGTTTTTAATATATATTGTGGTGACCCACTCCTCTAGGCAGTCCAGGTACATTTATTGGTGCGATTCATAAAAGTTCAGGGTTTTTAATATATTGATGGTTTTCTTATTATATATATTGTGGTGACCCACTCCTCTACGCAGTCCAGGTACATTTATTGGTGCGATTCATAAAAGTTCAGGGTTTTTGATATATATTGTGGTGACCCACTCCTCTACGCAGTCCAGGTACATTTATTGGTGCGATTCATAAAAGTTCAGGGTTTTTAATATATATTGTGGTGACCCACTCCTCTACGCAGTCCAGGTACATTTATTGGTGCGAATCATAAAAGTTCAGGGTTTTTAATATATATTGTGGTGACCCACTCCTCTACGCAGTCCAGAAAGATACCTTGTTGCAACGTTTTGGACTAATAACTATATTGTGAGGTGTTCAGAATACACTGTAAATTAGTGGAAATGCTTGTTATTGAATGTTATTGAGGTTAATAATAGCCTAGGAGTGAAAATAAGCCCAAAAACTTGATTTTTAAACTTTTTATGTTTTTTTCAAAAAAAATCCGAATTCAAAACCTTAAATCCGAACCGAGACCTTTCGTCAAGTGTTTTGCGAGACAAATCCGAACCCCAAAAATAACGAAAATCCGGATCCAAAACACAAAACACGAGACCTCAAAAGTCGCCGTTGCACATCCCTAATAGGAACTAGCACACTACAGTTTGCAATCACAATTCTCCAGGCGTAATGTCTAGAGATGCAACTATTACTTGCCCCAGGTGGGTTGTATATCTTCTAAACTTCTGGGGACTGGGGCATGGGGCTTCCACAATTCTGAATTAGAAGTGGTACAATTCTGGAGTGCCTGAAGTTCATTACAAAATCTACCTCCCCTGCAGTGATTTGTTAACCTTCCTCCTTTACACCAACTTTGCTGTGGTTTATCTCCCCCATCCAAATTATTTCCGATTGATCGCCTTATACATTGCCCAGTATATGAGTAAATCAATGTGCATATATCCAGGGAGTCAGACAGTAGACAGACCTGGGACAATAGGTAGGGAAGACCCTGCTCGTGAGATCTTACATTCTAGAGGAAGGAGTGGTGAAATACAGTAGGACTAGTTAGAAGAAAATGGAAATGGCAGGCGAAGGAAGAGGAGGTGATGGATAAGATGGTCAGGAGGTGATAGGATAGGCGAGCTTCAAGAGGTGAGTTTTGAGTGAGTGTTTGAAGGACTGAAGGTTAGGGGAGAACCGAGTGAGGCAGAGTAAGGAGTTCCAAAGAATGGGGGCGGAGCTCAGAGAAGAAGCAGAGTTGTCGGGTAGGTATGTACCTCGAGACAAGGTCAGAGATGTAAGGGGAAGAAGTGTCAATAAGGGCTTTCTAAGTGAAAGTAAGGAGCCTGAACTAAATTCTGAAATGAATGGAGAGCCAATGAATGGATTTATGCAGAGGAGTAGTGGAAAAGGTATGACAGGAAAGGAAGATGAGACTAGCAGCAGCATTCTGTATGGATTGAAGGTCAGAAAAGTGAGAGTCAGGAAGGCCAGTGAGAAGGAGGTTGCAATAGTCGAGAAGAGAAATGAGTAAATGGACCAGGGGATCAATGCTGTTGATGGGACACTGCATGCTAGCGACTTTAGGTGGTAGAGGGGGGGGGGGCAAAGAGGTAAAGAGAGGGTAAAGGAAACAAGATTGTGGTCAGATAGTGGGAAAACAGATTTGGAGAAGTTGGAGATGTCACAGAGATGGGAGAACATTAGGTCCAGAGAGTAACCTTCACTGTGAAGAGGTGAGAGTTAGGAGTTTAGAGGCAGCTGTTGTAATAGGAGTGTCGGTAGGGATGTTAAAATCACCAATAATTATTGCGGGAAGATAAGAAGAGAGGAAACGGGAACGCCGGGCAGCGGGGAGATGAGACAGATAGAGTGAACTTCAAAGAGGGAGAAGGCAAAGGTGGGTTCAGGGAGGATCACCTTGAAGGTGTAGCCTGGAGTCAATAGGACATCTACACCATTTTCGGTCCTCAGGATGGGGAGTGTGGGAGGAGAGACCCCTGTGGGAAAGTACAGTGGGGGAAGCAGTATCAGAGGGTTGAGATCCATGCTTCTGTACGGGCCAGGAGACCAAAGGAGTGGGAGAGAAAGAGGGCATGAATGGAAGTGAGCTTATTGCAGACAGATCTTGCATTCCAGTGTGCGCAGGACAGGGGAAAGTGTGTGAGAGGATAGATGGAAATAAGTTTGGCGTGACTAAATGCCCAGGGGGAACAAGGTGATATGTGGTGGAAGGGAAAGTGACAGCGGATAGAGGGGATAGGCTTGGGCATGTAGTATGGAGTAATGATTCGGGGAGCCATGTGAAGGAGTGGGTGGTTGTGTTAAATGGAAAGGAATAGGTGATGTAGTAACTGAGTACTTGCAGAGTCATGAAATAGGAGAGAGGGTAAGTCAGTTCAAACTCAGTTTCAACTGTTCATACTTGCAATGGCAGACAAAGCCTTCAGTAGAATTAAAAGTACAAAGATGAGATAGAACCCAGAAAGAGTTTAGAAACATAGTAATATTGTGTAAGAAAATAAATCATCTATTGAAACTTTTTATGTATCTAGGATGCTGTGTAAGCCCTCTAAAAAGTTTCTGAGACAGGCCAGGATGTATTAAAATCCAATTGTGTCAAACTGCAATTATTAATTGCAATTTTTGGTGCAATTTAAAAATCCATGTTTATTAAAGTCATATTCACGTGGATAAAGGCAATTATGAAATTTGTGATAGAGGAAACTGCAATTTGATTGTTTTGAAATCAATTGAGTAGTAAAGTACACTGCAAGGTATGTTCTATATTTCTATCCAAAATCTGATCCGGTTTTGTAAACCGGATAGTGTTAGTTCTGATAGGTGAGATCGTTGAGCTGCCAATCTTTAAAATATTTAAAAGAAACATCCTTGATTTCATCAAAAAGGTTGACCAGCAGATTTCGTCTCCAGGCCAAACTATTTGGATGGTATTGCTATAAAATATAATTATGAGTTAAAATAAATGTAATAGCTTCAACCAAAAAGTGTTGATGTGCATATATATTTTTTAGCTTTTTATTATTATTATTATTATTATTATTATTATTATTATTATTATCTAGAAAATATCTAGCTGCATTTCAGATCAAATATTGGCTTTATTACTATTATTTATATATAGTAAATACTATGTTTTTATAACACTAGTTCTTGCTTCAACTCCCATTTAGCTAATCAGATACAGTGTGCCAATCAGATTTATTGTTTGGTATGAATATACCCGCTCCTGCTAGAATAGAAAAAGGGGCGGGGCACTAAATTTCCCCCAAAAAGTTGTTCTACTTTAGTGGAAACCAGCAACAGGTTAGATAGGTTGAACTGGTCACACTATTAATAAGGAAACCAGCAGCATGGTGTTTCACTGTCATAGTGGGAACAGTCCCCATCAGTCCATTGCTGGATATTTGGTAAAGAAAGCAAGAGAGAGAAGAGGGAACAAAAACAGCATTGTTAGGACTTGGAATTCCTTCTTTGCAAGCTGTGGACTTTGTTGTAGTGCCTTACTGAAACTAGAGGTGCTGTTTAATTAAATTCTCCTATTCCAGCAATATAGCAGTTAATTAATCCTGTCTCATTCCACAGCAATAAATAGGCTACAACAGTTGTTTGCCCTTTAAGACAGTGGATCTCCCTGCAATCAGGGCTAGGTGATTGCTGAGTTACATAGTTGTAGTTCTAGTGATTTGGACCTGTTCCTACAATACTGTGCTCCTGTGACTTTGCTATTAGTGTGTATCCTGTGTACCTGTCCTTCTGTGTCTTTGCTACCAGTAGGCAATCCTGAGTTCCTGTCCCTTTGCTACCAGTGTGCAATAATGAGTTCCTGTGCCTCTGCTATCAGTGTGCAATCATGAGTTCCCGATACCCTTCTACCCATCTGCAATCCCGCCTTGAGGATTCCAAAACCACTGTCCATATTATATTTTGTATGGTTTCACATTCATTAGAGAACTCTGCACTTTTACAAATGTCTCCCAGAGATTACTAGCCCTGTGTTGAAAAGTGCTGGTTGCTTAGTGGGACAGTGAAATATTTTGGGTGGCCATATACCAGGCTGGGGCTTGCATCTCATTATGATAGGGGGACCCACATCGCTGGTCTCCATGCTATAATGTGACTATAGCAGCCTGGCTGCTATAGTCACTGATGTTGGTTGCCACTATTACATGGGACACCACACTGTTTATCCACTTGCATTAGTGATAACTAATTCCAGGCAATTAAAATTGGTGCTGTTTATTTATGCTTTTTAGTTGGGGTATAATTTTTTCCCCAAAAAAAATCCAATTTATCTATCATATTTTTTTAAATGGTAGTTACCATCATCACGTTGATGATAGTGATGACTGCTGTGTGTTTAATCTCAGTGACTCATATAGCGTACAGAATAATTTTGGCCAGCATGGTGACACAGTAGTTAGCATTGCTGCCTCACAGCACTTGGGCCATTAGTTCAAATTCAACCAGGGATATGGAGAGTTTATATGTTCTCCCTATGATTTTGAGGGTTTCCTCCAAGTGCTCGAGTTTCATCTCACACTCCAAAGGCATACTAGTAGGCTAATTGGCTTCTAGTGCATGTGTGTGTGTGCGTGTTAGGGAACATAGATTATCTATATGTATATGATTAAATAGCGTCTGTAAACGCTGCATAATATGTTGGTGCTATATACATAACTGTTAATAAATAATAAATAAAATCCAATAAAATGTAATTTCAAGGGAGAGTAGGGATTTAAAACCTGCAGACAAATTTAAAGTTGGGAAAAAGACACCCTAGTTCAACTCTAAACCTTAAAAAACGTGCAATTCAAATACACAAATTAGGCATTTTAATGTTTGTGGTGGTGTTCCAAAGTTATTTTGGTAAATGAGGGATTTAAAGACTTGACGGAGCATAAAACATTTTGCACACTCTCAGTGCAGTAATTTTTTAGTGTAAACACAAAGTTTTTTATATGTTGGTCTGGGATTTTAAATCCTAATATTTCAACACAATAGCAGCGGTAAACATTTTGGTACATTTTTCAAACAATATTCAACATTTTCTAGAGCTGAAATTGGGCGATATAAACTGTTAAACTGGTAAGCAAGATTTCAATTGTGTGAACGTTAATATAGGAACTCTACTAACGGTAGACGAATTTGCTAAGAGTCTTCCTACATTCACATATGTTCAGTAATTTGATGTCACAAGGTTACTTTTTTGCTTTGTTGAGTTGCCATCAACCCTTCAGAACAAACAGACCTCTTATATTTACTCAAAGAGAAATACCCTTAGGGAAGTAATTCTTTATTTTCATTACTTGTTCTGCAGGTGCTAGTGTGATTTCTAATTTCAAAACTATTAGTTGAGAGTTGAAGCACAGATGCCACTTGCTATTAGAGAAA
Organism: Mixophyes fleayi; assembly: GCF_038048845.1. Taxonomy (NCBI): domain Eukaryota; kingdom Metazoa; phylum Chordata; class Amphibia; order Anura; family Limnodynastidae; genus Mixophyes; species Mixophyes fleayi. The sequence continues at coordinate 398,592,300 of NC_134402.1, read as the reverse complement.
GTAAATTAACTAGCCTTGTTAATAATTAGCTATTGTTCACATCAAAGCAGATGGCCCTTTTCTCCTGGAATGATTTCAAACATCATTTATTTCTACATTTTCTTCCTACAATACTTTAATAACTCTATATTCTTCTTCTTTGTTGTAGTTCTCATTGTTTCAAAACAGTTTTCACATAATTTTTAAATACTCACATTTTTTGAATTAATAGACCTTCTGAATATAACATTTATAAGGTAGATATGCATTATAAACAAATAAGGGCCTGATTCATCCTTGAAAGAAATATGAATGCAAGTTGCATTTTTAAACGAGCACAGAACTTCAGTTTAAGTCTGTATTGTACGTCTGTATTCAAATCCAAGTGAGATGTATTCATTTGAGTCTGGGTATAAGTACACCCTGCCTAAATAGTGCTTATTGTATGTTAACAGACAGAACAGACTGCAGGCTATGCACATGCATACTGTATGTGCAATATAAAGTCCCATCAGAACGCATGCAAAAAAAGTGTTATAAAAGAAATTACCAACTTGTAACACTATAATCATTGATAAAAATACATAAATTAGGGTGTTGTTAATGGATATTGCACATACAATCTTTTTTTATAGTCTCACTTACATACATATGTTCTGTGCTATCTAGTGACATGTGTACGCAGGCGCGGGCTGGGAGAGGGGTGGCCGGGGGGCACACAGGCGGCCGCATCATATTACAGGGGATGTGGCCGCATCATTGATGACGCGGCCGCATTCCCTGTCATGTGATGCGGCCGCCTGTGCTCTGACACGGCCGCATCTGATGACATCGGATGCGGCCGCGGGGGGAGAAACTGTTTTTTGCATCCGGGGGGGTGGCCGGCCGGCCTACCCCCCGGCCCTAATAGGCGTCTAACCCAGCGGCCCCCCTGCCCCCCGGGCCAGCGCGCCTCTGTGTGTACGCGTAGTAGTTTATAATACAAAGATGGTGCTGTGATAGTCATTCCTCTACTGCGAGCTTGCTGGCACATTTGGCGTATCCCTGAAGAAGCCCCCTGTGCTGAGGGTTGAAATTCATTGGGATATATACGTGATACACAAGGACATTTGAATTGGGTTTACTACCGGTAACACTAACACCTTTGCGACGTTCCGGACCATTGCTACAGAGCGCTCCGCAACCATTCTATTTCCTACCCCAACACCACTTGTGAACACAGACCAAAGAGGAAATACGGGAGAGCTATAATCTCATATGATTCTGAAGTAATCTCAGGCTTTGCAAGCAACAGAACCAATAAACAAATAGAGTGCTTGGAACACCCACGGACAATCCTGCAACCCGACCAGGACTTCCCTTTGTGTAGGTAAGACACAGCTACAACAAGAACTGGAGCGGTGGCTGCAGCACCCACATAACACACAGGAGTGACCAGTAGGTACTGTTTTCTGCTATCCTTTATATTAGAACTGTATTTGATAACCATCAAATAACAGTCAAATATTCACTTAAGTATCTTATACATCCATTTCTGAAGACTTTATTTCAACTTTAAGACCCGTACTAACGTCAATAGGAGGATATTCAAAGGACTTGTAGCACTTTCCAAATATTTATTCCATCCTATTTTATTTTATATCATTTAAATTTATTTTTGTCCACCTGAACCTATTATATATGATAAGTAGAGATGGTCACTGACCCCCGTGTTTTGGTTTTGGATTCGGTTTTGGATCTGGATTACCGTCGTGTTTTGGTTTTGGTTTTGGTTTTGCAAAACTGCCATTGCGTGTTTTGGTTTTGGTTTTGGTTTTGTTTGGTTTTGTTTTGCTATTTATTTAGAAAATCCATGTTTTTGGGCCTAAATTAACCCAATTTAGTGCTCCAACTGTTTTAGAGACAAGTAATCTAATTGTTGAGGTAATAAATCATCCAAAAAAACAGTTTAATTCTTCGTTGGTAGGCCTACTCTACACACAAAACAGATTGTCTTCCTCTCCATCTATGCATATTGGCAATGCAGCCATCGTCTTTGAATGTATATTACACCCTACACTTATAGTTAAATATGTAAAGAAATGGAAAAAGCCAGTTTGGTTTCTGTCTCTCTAGGCGCCCCTCCACTTGTATAAAATACTAAAAAATTCAGCCATTATAGACTGTACAATATTAATTGACATGGAGAAAGACAGTTTGGTTTCTGTCTCTCTAGGCCCCCCTCCACTTGTATAAAATACAAAAAAATCCAGCCGTTATAGACTGTACAATATTAATTGACATGGAGAAAGCCAGTTTGGTTTCTGTCTCTCTAGGCCCCCCTCCACTTGTATAAAATACTAATAAATTCAGCCGTTATATACTGTACAATATAAATTGAAATGGACAAAGGCAGTTTGGTATCTGTCTGCATCAGATCCTCTCTCCACTAGGAGTAAAATAGAAAACTATTCAGCCGTTATATAATCTAGAATATAAATAGAAATTGAGAAAGGCAATTTGGTATCTGTCTGCATCATAATCATCAACATCATTATTAGCGCCCTCGTCGCCTACACAAATCTCCCCCTCATCCTCTTCTAATTCCAAAGTGGCATCCTCAATTTGGGTATCACCGGCTACACTCGGGCTATTAAGGCACACATCAGCAGAATGCTCACGATTAGACATCCCACTGTTGGATGGACTCTCCACAGGGATTGTTGTCATTTGTGAATCAGAGCAAATATTCTCCTGTAATGCCTCACTGTTATCTTGCAGCTCGGCTTTGACGCGTAACAGTAGTTGTGCACCAATTGTAGGCTGGGTAACTTTTTGGGATCTGCCACTAATAGCCAAAGGTGAAGGCCTCATTCTCTCTTTGCCACTGCGTGTGTAGAATGGCATGCTTGCAATTTTTTTTTTATCGTCACTTAACTTTTGCTCAGTTACACTTCTTTTTCGCTTCAATACAGTAAATTTTTTTTTGGTTTTTGTTTTTTGCACTAATTTGAAAACACTCTGTTGTTTGACATCGCCTTGGCCAGATGACGTACTGGGAACACTAACATCAGGACTGGTGACAGAACCTGGTTGCTCATTCAGATCATATGTGGACTGCTTTGAATCCATTCTGAGCGCAAACCACTGAGGAGTGCTTAAAATTATTTAGTAGATACTGCTGACAGATATGACTTTTGACAGCCAGAAATATTAATGCACAATTAGGGAGGACACCCCAAAAGCACTGAGGAGTGCTAAAAATTATTTAGTAGATACTGCTGACAGATATGACTTTTGACAGCCAGAAATATTAATGCACAATTAGGGAGGACACCCCAAAAGCACTGAGGAGTGCTAAAAATTATTTAGTAGATACTGCTGACAGTTATGACTTTTGACAGCCAGAAATATTAATGCACAATTAGGGAGGACACCCCAAAAGCACTGAGGAGTGCTAAAAATTATTTAGTAGATACTGCTGACAGATATGACTTTTGACAGCCAGAAATATTAATGCACAATTAGGGAGGACACCCCAAAAGCACTGAGGAGTGCTTAAAATTATTTAGTAGATACTGCTGACAAATATGACTTTTGACAGCCAGAAATATTAATGCACAATTAGGGAGGACACCCCAAAAGCACTGAGGAGTGCTAAAAATTATTTAGTAGATACTGCTGACAGATATGACTTTTGACAGCCAGAAATATTAATGCACAATTAGGGAGGACACCCCAAAAGCACTGAGGAGTGCTAAAAATTATTTAGTAGATCTCTGCACTAGCGATTTTGGTTAGAGCAATTGCAAGAACAATATTGTATTCTCTGTCCCTGCTCTAATTAGCCTATGACTGCACCCTGCTCGCTCTCTCTGTCAAATGGCGATGGATTGCTGTGGAGGCGTGTATTTATAAAGTTGAAGTATCGCGAGAACCGAGCCCCGAGATCCGACGACGTCACAATGACGTTCGGCCTCGATTTGGATTCGGAATGGGCGGGAGAGTACCGAGCTGCTCAGCTCGGTACTCGGATACCCAAAGTTCGGGTGGGTTCGGTTCTCGGAGAACCGGACCCGCCCATCTCTAATGATAAGTAAAGATTATGTCATCTTGCATAAGACTTGCATATGAAAAGTGTATGATATCAAAATTCTCTCTTTTCTATTTGGTTCTCTGTGATAAATTTATACCCATGTAATCCTACATCACGTCTCTTACATGACCACATATTATGTGCTCAGGGGGGGAAAACATCTTACTGTGTTAGTCAACACTATTAGTCGGCACTTGCACCTGCCATGGGGTTGGTGCAAATGATAGGGCTAAAAAACGTGTAAACACAAGATGTCCAGAGCTTGAATCCAAGTTGGCTCTCCCGCAGAACGCATTTATTGTACATTTCCTACGTTCATCCATCCCTTACCCCGTTCTGCTCTTCAAGTTGTAGGCAGTAGGAAGTGTCATTTGCATTCAGACATGAAAGTTCATTGGCATAAAGTCCATTTCTGAACTTGCGCACAGCAATTTCACACAAGATACCGTACATAAAGGGACTTACATCTGAAGATGAATCTGGTCCATCATTTCCTGTATGCACAAATAATAAAATATGGGGTAAGAAAGACATTTTTCATCCAACTCTTTATACAAATACCTTTAACATGGAAACACATATCACACTGAAATATGATTTATTTATTTATTTATTAGAACTTTTATTTTCAATCCAGTATTCAATAAAGTAAATTTAGCAAAACATACACTGTCCATTTGTTTTTACATGATGTACAAATAAAAAAATAATAATAATAACAGTGCAGGTACAGGATGGAGGTGAAGGGGAGGAAGGGTGAAACTGGGATGAGTGGCTCTTGCTCATGCTTAAGGATTGAGTGAGATCCCAAAGTCAGCTGTGTGGAGCCCCATCACTCAGGGGGGGTCTTTATTGGGGGTTCACTTTTTTACAGTTCATTTTAGCAGGAGCAGAATAGTGCAGCATTGTACTCACAGTAGTTCCACCAGTGCAGTTTAGTTAAGAAGAGTGGTAGGTGAAGCCATGTTTTCCAGAATGAAGCCAAAGAGTTCAAACTTCATTTTTCAAAAAAATGCAAAAATCATTGTTTTGGTCATGTGATAGGTGATCTTTTCATACGTACATCAGATGCTTAAGAGCTGTCATGAATGAAGGTTGAGTTTGTTTCCAGGCCTTGGAAATTAAGCATTTGTCTATTGAGAGATTAAGTCAGATTAGTTTATTATAAGTTCTATTAGTATTTTGAGGAGTGTAGCAGATGAGGAAGGTACAAGGATCCTTGGGTATATACTACTGAGGTATATACTACTGAGTCAACTAAGCATTTCACGCTGTCTCAGAAGCAGTTGAATCAGGAACAGGTTCACCATATGTGGAGGAAGGTGCTCCTATGGTCACATCCAATCCAGCAGGTAGCATAAGAGGAATGGGAAATACTGCTTTGAAATGTACCTACCATTGGCCTGTATACATCTCTTCCCAGACTCACTTATAGGCACTAGTGATGCCATGGATCACAAAACACTTGCCTGAACCTGAGCCTCTGATTATGAACTTGCCTGCACTACCTCAATATTTTTAGATTTGCACCTGCCACACACCTGCCGGTGACGTCATCTATTAAATGATCTATCTATTATCTAAGACAAAATAAGGAGTCTAGCAAAAATAAACTTTTTTTTTAATACTGTTTGCTAATTCTGTGGGGAGGCTCGGAACTAGCAATTGATCAAGTCTCTAACACTGAGTAAAGAAGGGGTTTCTTTAAAGCGCTTCACCTTCAATGGCAGCTAAAAGCTTTCCTAAATCAACCATATACATGAAGAACAATATTCATAAATCATACAGATTGTCTAAAAAAGTTAAAGCGCCATCTATTTCACAAATACAGAGTGTTTAAATAAAAATGTCAAAATAAATGGAATACTTATATTGAATATCTTGATCAAGTGTTCTTTAACACTTTCTTCCCAATGTGGTCCAAACATGAAAAACAATGGTGCAACATTGTATGTTAAGATGATACAGCTTTCAATGAAACTTCTAGTCAATCCAGTGATCCAATCTATGCATCCTGTTCGTGGATACCCTCTTGTGAATAAGCTTACAAAACGAAGACTTGTGAATTACACATCAAAAATCACAGAATTGTGAGCCGCATTCCACTAGTGAATTCCCCTTAGGATCACCACTTACTAGGTACAGCCTTGAACTTTTTCAAAAGTCTTCGTTTTGTAAGCTTATTCACAAAAGGGTATCCGCAAACAGGATGCATAGAATGGATCACTGGAATGATTAGAAGTTTCATTGAAAGCTGTATCATATTTACATACAATGTTACACTATTGTAAATTTTTGTTTTAAATGTTTGGCCCCAATTGGGAAGATATACTTGATAAAGATATTCAATATAAGCATTCCGCTTATTCTCAAGAAAGTCTCCCCTTTGAGATGAAACGCGTTGGTTCGGCACTTTATTGACACCTCTAACCATCTGTAGACCGGAAGCTGCGTGCTCTCCACAGTGGAACATACGTGAAGAACTCACTACTCCAGAGTACAGCAGGTGTCACACACAGCACCGCTAACAAGGAGATCTCCAAAGCAAAATCACATACGGTAAGTCTCTCGATATTGTCATACTGGACAACCCCCCAAGCCGCGGTGTGTCTGAGTGGTTTTGAGGCTTGTATTAGACTCAGGATATTTAGGTTTACATTACTCACATTTGGATTTTATATACTACCTTTCTCTAATGGGGGAGTTAGAACTAGTAGCAATGAATGAGCAGTATGATATTATAGGTATTACTGAGACCTGGTGGGATGATACACATGACTGGGCAGTCAACTTGGAAGGCTATTCTCTCTTCAGGAGGGATAGGGTAAATAAAAGGGGAGGAGGAGTATGTCTTTATATTAAGCCAGAATTAAAACCAAGTATTCAGGAAGTTATATACGAGAATATTGGTGATAATATAGAGGCATTGTGGGTGGAGATATCCAGCGGAGGAAAAAGTTCAGAGAAGTTTCTGATAGGGATATGCTATAAACCGCCAGATATTAGTACGATTGAGGAAGCCCAACTTCTACAGCAAATTGAAAAGGCTACACAACTAGGTCAAATTTTAATTATGGGGGATTTTAATTATCCGGACATTGATTGGAGTACTGAGACCTGCGGTACAGCTAGGGGAAATAGGTTTCTGAGCACGCTAAAAGACCATTACATGTCCCAATTAGTTGAGGAACCAACTAGGAACCGGACTATACTGGACCTAGTAATAACAAACAATGTAGACGTAATATCAAATATTCAAGTAAAGGAGCACTTGGGAAACAGTGATCATAATATGGTCTCTTTGAAATTAGTTTCCAGAAACAACAGTATAAGGGATCAACTAGGACTTTAAACTTTAAAAAGGCAAATTTTAATATGCTAAAGGAGTCTATAAAGAGCATAGACTGGGACAAAGCCTTTGAAGGAAAAAATACGGAAGAAATGTGGGCTGTCTTTAAAATGTTGTTGGAAACATACACGTATAAGTTCATTCCTATAGGAAATAAATGTAAAAGAATTAAGTCTAAACCAATGTGGCTAAATAAAAAGGTAAGGGAAGAAATGCAAAGGAAGAAGCGTGCATTTAAATTGTTTAAGTCTGAAGGGTCAGAGGAGTCCTTCCATAGGTACAAGGAATGTAATAAAACATGCAAAAAGGAAATTAGATTGGCTAAATTAGAAAATGAAAGGCACGTTGCAAAAGAAAGTAAGACAAACCCCAAAAAGTTTTTTAAGTATATAAATGGCAAAAGGATTAAAAAAGATAATATAGGACCACTAAGAAGTGAGATGGGTGAATTGATAAATGATACTAAGGAAAAAGCAGAGATATTAAACACGTTCTTTTCTTCAGTATTTACCAGAGAGGAACAAATGGCAGGAGTAATACATAAAAATGGAAATGAAACCATGCCATTAATTAATACTTGGTTGTCAGAGGAAGAAGTCCAAAGGCGACTGAAGAATATTAAGATAAATAAAGCTCCAGGTCCAGATGGCATACACCCAAGGGTCCTTATGGAATTAAACTCGGAAATAGCTAGACCGCTATTCTTAATTTTCAGAGATTCAATCTCATCAGGCTCAGTACCAAGGGATTGGCGAATAGCAGATGTGGTGCCGTTGTTTAAAAAGGGGACGAGATCACAACCAGAGAATTATAGACCTGTAAGCCTGACATCAATAGTGGGGAAACTACTGGAAGGTATTTTAAGGGACAGTATTCAGGATTACTTGGTACGCAATAAAATTATTAGTGGGAATCAACATGGATTTGTGAGGGATAGGTCATGTCAAACTAATCTAATTAGTTTCTACGAGGAAGTTAGTGGGAACTTAGACCAGGGCAGGACAGTAGATGTGGTCTACTTAGATTTTGCAAAGGCCTTTGATACAGTGCCACACAAGAGGTTGGTTTACAAAATAAGGGAACTGGGTCTAGAAATCAAAATTTGTATTTGGATCGAAAACTGGTTAGAGAATAGGGAACAGAGAGTTGTGATAAATGGAACATTTTCTAATTGGTCAAAGGTCTTAAGTGGAGTTCCTCAAGGTTCCGTGCTGGGACCACTCCTTTTTAATATATTTATTAATGACCTTGGTGATGGTTTAGAGAGTAAAGTTTCTATTTTTGCAGATGACACTAAACTCTGTAAGGTAATAAAATCAGAGCAAGATGTAGCTTCTCTACAGAGAGACTTAAATAAACTGGAGGATTGGGCGGCTAAATGGAATATGAGGTTTAACACAGATAAATGTAAGGTTATGCATTCAGGGATCAAAAACAAGAACGCAATCTATAAATTAAATGGAATTAATTTGGGAGAATCTATAATGGAAAAGGATTTGGGAGTGCTCGTAGACAGTAGACTTAGCAATAGTGCTCAATGTCAAGCAGCAGCTGCAAGGGCAAACAAAGTATTGGCATGCATAAAAAGGGGCATAGATGCAAGGGAAGACAGTGTAATTTTGCCACTGTATAAATCATTGGTAAGACCTCATCTTGAATATGCAGTACAGTTCTGGGCACCACTCTATAAAAAAGATAATTTGGAACTAGAAAGGGTTCAGAGAAGGGCGACAAAATTGATAAAGGGTATGGAGTCATTAAGTTATGAGGAAAGGTTAGCCAGTTTAGGCATGTTTACTTTAGAAAAGAGGCGTCTAAGGGGAGATATGATTACTATGTACAAATACATTAGGGGTCAATACAGAGAGCTTTCATGGGAACTTTTTACCCCAAGGACCATACACAGGACACGTGGTCATCCCCTAAGGTTAGAGGAGAGGAAATTTCACAACCAGCAAAGGAAGGGGTTCTTTACAGTAAGGGCAGTCAAGATATGGAATTCATTGCCAGGGAAGGTTGTGATGGCAGATTCAATAGATATGTTTAAGAAAGGGTTAGACAAATTTTTAGCGGAAAGGTGTATCCAGGGATACGACCGTTAATTTAAAATAAAGGATAGTAGTGGATATAGGGTAAAAATTGGATTGCAATATTGAGTCTGGGGGGGATTTTCAAAATTGAAACAGATGGGCGGTTGCCTACTCTGGATTAATTACAAATATAAGTGCAGGATCGCAGGAGATCCAAAATAGGTTGAACTTGATGGACTGGTGTCTTTTTTCAACCTCATCAACTATGTAACTATGTAACTATGTAACTATGGATTTTAGAGCGTGTGTAGCTGTTGAATATATATATATTTTTTATAAGATTATCCTTCACAGTTGTTTCATTTGATGATCATTTCCTGTATGACATATATGTATTCTATAGTGATACCATTTTATCTTTCTTCCATTAAATTATACTTTTAGATGATACATGAGTGATGTTATAATTTATTACAAGTCCTACATAAGTGGTTCCAAGTCTGTTGGTCTTCCTTCCTTATCATTATTTGAGAGGAATAATATCCCTATTTACATACTAGTTTGATATCTCTGACCCTATCATTTGTTCTATTTGAGGCAATTCGGACATCAACCTCCTGGTACTATATGAACATTATATCATTACACAATCAACACCAATTTTCCTAAAGAGTGATTTGAAGAAATCCTCAAGCATCTCAGACACACGATTAGGGAGAAGACCCCACTGAGACGTTTTTTCCACAACCACATTGAAGATGTAATTATCAGCGGTGACACATCCACGTTTCTTGGAATAGACCATCATCATTTTGATATTTTTGTGGCACAGTTGAACTTTATTTTGACTACATTGTGACAAGTGTATATTTTGGAATGTTTTTTGGGACATTCAATTGTTTTTGGACTGATTTATGTTCTTGGTAATACCTGATATCTATACACCAGATCAGTACAAAACTGTAAACAATGAACCTGTTATTAAACAGTCATACTCTTTAGAGGTTTATTTCCATCCATCAATGTGAAATTTCTATTGGATAGTTAGATTGATAAATGTGATACTTGTTTTTTCCAGAATATTGTTGTCAGGACATTCACCCTCAATTATTACTTTTATTACAAGCGCGGTTGGGATATTAATATATATGTATTGCTAGTTCAAGGAGGAATACCTTACTCCCACTGCTGCTGTAGTAAACCAGGTAGCCTGACTCTTGAGCACAGTGTTTCTTTCTGTTTATATTCCACTTATTTTCACATTTTTATTCAAAAGCCGTGCATTTGTGAAATAGATGGTGCTTTAACTGTTTCAAACATCTGAATGATTTACAAGTCTCTAATATGGTTTATCAGTGCTTTAGTATTTAATTGATATATAACATGTGTGACATCACTTTTCGGGTTGGGGAGGGAGTAATTACATAACTGGGAAACAGAATAAGCGTGTAAATGTAATACCCACCCTCCATTTATACCACTCACTTTATCATCATCATCATCATTTATTTATATAGTGCCACTAATTCTGCAGGGCTGTACAGAGAACTCACTCACATCAGTCCCTGCCCCATTGGAGCTTACAGTCTAAATTTCCTAACACACACACACACACACACACACACACACACAGACCAAGAGAGACTAGGGTCAATTTGATAGCAGCCAATTAACTACTTTATAGTACGACCCTTGCCTAACACCAGGTATATTATCTGCAAAATGTCACTCTTTTAAAACACCACCCTTGCTGTAAAGCTAGTTTTGACTTATGTTTTAAGCTGGTGGTATGAAGAGAGAACACACTGTATGTACCTCCTTTATTCCTTAGCATAAATTATAAAATGTGCTATGAAAACCTTTATAAACTCTGCAGGAGACCAATATCAGAGCATGGAATAAAATATCTGCTCAGACTGCTTGACAAATGCACCATGTACAACTCTGACCGCATGAATATTGGCTGCAATATAGAAGGCGCTATCTGTAACCTTTGACTGCTCTGACAAAAGACTACTGAACAATTTGAAAAACATTAAACTCTATCTATTTATTTGGTGCAGAAATTTGTGTGCAAGGTTAGATTTGTGTTCTGAACCTATTTCTTTTCACATTGATGCTGAGAAGGCTGTAAAGTGAAGCTCCAGAGGCTGGAAAGTTAAATTGATTGTACAGAAACAATTAAATTGCAATTAGATTTCTAAATGAGTTTGATAAGTGTTTCAAGTTGTTTGCCATCTGGACAGCCTCCAACTTTAATACTTTACTGTGCTAATTAATTCACTTTCTATAGTCTTTAAGATATTACAGTCTAAATGAAATAGCTGGCAAACACAAAAATAGATTATATCCCATTTACTGTATAATAATAAAAGCTATGTACTTCCTGTAAGCTGTAATACGTTGGTACAGTATTGACAATATACATTCTGTGCCCCTGATGAGGAGGGGATGGGGACTCATTGGAAGCGATGTGTATCCTATGAGGCATTATCTTTCTAAATTGCATACTATAAAGTCTCTCAAAGCTTTATGGTTTGTATGGAATTCTTCAGTGTAGTGCAGCCTTGTGAGATGCATTAGATATGAAAAGCTTTGTTTTAAGGTATGGCTAGACACATGTAAAAATAGCAGCAGAAAGGCTTAAGTGCCGGATTTGCAAAAGTCTGTATGCGTTCATATACAGTATATGCACCCACTTTCTGGGCATGTGCAGAGCATTTCATGCAAGATACTATACGCAATACTCACAAATATGTCTCACGCTGCATCAGTCCCAGGGTTGGGAGGGATTCTGGAGATAAGGGGAAAACATACCCTGAATGAGGTCAGAGGAGGGCAAGTGGAATGGCTTGGTAGCAATGAGGCCTTAGAGAGAAAAACAGAGTGAGAATGTATCTCAGTCAGCGACAGTGTCAGATCTGGGGACGAATAGAGCTTTATGGAGTTGGACGTATGCATCTTTTTTGCATAAAATACAGATTTCTGTACTGTGTATGTGCACAAAAAGGACTTATGTTTACATCTGTATGCAGATTGTGTCACAACTTACGCTTACGACTCCCTACACTTAGAGAGGCGTAAGGGGGGGAGGGAAAAGGTGTGCAAACATAGGCCGAGTACCGTAAGTGTAACACCAAGGAGGAATGGAATGACTGCAATGCAAGGACTTACTCCTTTTTCTTCAATGCTGTTTTTCCTCCTTCCTCGCAATTCAGATTCGGTTGCTAGGACAATGAATATGGGTGACAGAGGGACAATGGTACAGACAAGTCTTACTCGGACCCCAACTCAATAACCGACAGCAAGAACCTTTAACCTTTTATTTCTGAAGCAAAGAGGTTAAAGTGAGAAAAGGCAACATTAAAATATTACATTCAATACATATTGGTTAGATAATGAAATTAGCATAGACAATTCCCTAAGTCAGGGTTTCCCAAACCCAGTCCTCAGGGCTCCCTAACAGTGCAGGTTTTCCGGATCACATGTGACATAATTAGGACCACCTGTGGATCTGTTACAATGTGTCAGTCAGTAATGAATACACCTGTGCTCCAGCAAGGAGATATGGAAAACCTGCACTGTTATGGAGCCCATAGGACTGGGTTTGGGAAACCCTGCCCTAAGTAGTAACTGCACTGCACGTGAAAGCCAGCTAACTGCTGCCAGCCAGGACGTGACCCAAGCTGGTACACTAGCATAAAAACAATCAGAAGCGAAAGAGACGCAGATTAAAGGAAATACAAGAAACTGATGCACTAGCAGAAAAGATGCTTCATTGCACTAACACTTTGATAACAAAAACAAAGGAACAGGACACATTTGATTTCCTGGGAGCAACAATAGCTAGCAAAATGAGAAGTAGTAGCAAGCGCATACAAGCTGAAATGGAGCGGCTGCTGTGCGACCTCATGTGTAGGGCAACCTCTGAAGATTTGTGGCCGGACACAGTAATTTCCCCATCTAACCACAGACACAAACAATCATACACATTTCACACAGCACAGTTGCAGCATGCTACCATGGGTGGACAAAGCGTTATGTCTCAACCGTGTATGACATCCACACCAATAGCATCAGGAAAGATGCCACATTTTGCTGGGGACACATCTGAAATGGACACAAGCGAAATTTTGCACTACCAACAATTATAAACTGTTGCTCTGGTCCAAATAATTAATGCATTGCACGTTACAAGTTAAATGTATTTTTACAATGTTATATATGGTAATATGTATGTTAATAAACTGCTGTTTTTACAATAAATACTATTGCTTTTCACCAACCTTCATATACTGCTCACTGAGAACTTAGATGATAGCATCACATGTGTCAGGTATTATCATGCCAAGAGCTTGAGGTGAAATAGCCGTGCTGTATTTAAGATCTGAAAGTGTTCTCCCTGTTGTCAAAAATTCTAGTGTTGCCTCCAGTCTTTGCTCTGGCGGTATGGATCTCCTTGAATGGGTGTTCATCCTCTGGATGAGAGCGGTTACTGGTTGGAGCAGTTCCTGAAAAGTTGAATCATTCATACAAAGAAAATTCTTGAAGTCATCTGGGTTGTTGTCCCGTATCTCCTGTAGCAGGGGCATATGAGAGAACGTGTCTCTCCTCTTGAACCAATCTTTGCTCCAACAAGATCTATTCTTTCTCCTTCTTTCTCTTTGGTTCCGTACCTGCAATCTTCTTGCCACAGCAAGCAGGAGAAGAGCAGTTGCTTGTCCTTGTACTACTGTAGCCATTGTAGGTTTACAAATAGGAATGAATGAACAGACAGTGTAGCCTTCTGTTTTTATGCTGTTTTGGGAGTTAACTATAGCGAAAGCTCTGCCGCTTTATGCTAATGTCTTTGGTATCTCGTTACATTTCCCGCAAATGTCGCTGCAGTATGTACGAAATTAAAATCATTGCTCACGACAACATTGCTGTAAAAAGTTGTTTGAAATTTCTGTAGTGTGTACCCAGCTTTAGTTGGACAATTAAATAGACACTTCCATAGACAAGTAATTGTACACTTCAAATAACAGGTAAGTAAACACTTCAATAAATAGATGGCCTGGTGATCAAACTAGGTGGAGCAGAGAGTACAATTCCCTACAGATAAATCACAATGGTCCCTCAGTGTCAGGCTTCCATTTGGTTGTGGGGTTTATGGCATATACCGTGTAGGCACACTACCACTGTTTAGTGTTTAAATGGTACTTCAATGCAGTTCTGTAATTCTACTAATCAAAAAAAGGGTCTGACAGATAGTTCAGTATGTACACCAAATAAAATAGCTGATCCTTGATGATGCATTTCCGTGTCTCAAAATGGTGGTGTTTAACACTACAATTCCTTTAACTGGTGGGCAGTCTCAGGTACAGCTCTGAAAAACAATGATATACTCCTGCTAGTGTGGTTGTTTTACCCTTGTGATGTGCTGCAAAAACTTTAATTTTTATCTGCTTTTATATCCTGAAGCTGGCTGGGACTTGTAGTGCCATGCTGTTGTACAGGCTCTATCATGTTGTGGCTCAACCTCTCAGTTCTGAATAATCATGTAAGTGTCCCAAATATAGTCTGAGGATTTATGCTTAGAGCTATTCTCCTGTTTCTCAATACTGTTATGCCTCAAACGATGCAAAGTCCCACTCTTATAGTGTATAGTATACATACTGACTGTACTACAGAGCTTTTGATGTCTAATTTGCTTTGTTCCCAGGGGAAAAACTTGTTAGTCATGCTGCTGTTAGCTTCAACTAGCCTCCTGCATTTCTGTTGCACTGCTCCTGCTCTCTGCAAACATCACCTCACATCACACTTCCCTCGTTTTTCTTTTCAGCCAAAATCTCCTGCTTAGACAAACTCAAACACCCTTTAAAACTTTGCATACAAGAACATATCAGGAATATCTCAAAATTGAGAGTCATTCAGTATCTAAACACTTCATCCATAAGCCTGACTCTGATCCACAATATATCAATTTTATAGCTATTGAACAGGTGAAACTGAAGTCCAGAGGTGGTGATCTACATAAATAAAAACCTCTTGCAAAGATAGATGTATTGGATCTACAAACCAAACTGGGCACTTTTTGGGTTCCTTTTTTATGAATTATGTTTAATATGTAAGTTTTTACATAATTTTTCTTTGAATGGACCTTACCTACCCTGTATTACTATTTTACATTTATCTATAATTTTCATCTCATTCCAAAATCATGGGTATTAATAATATGGAGTGGGTTCTCACTTTGCTGCTATATCAGCCTCCACTCTTCTGAAAAGGTTTTCCATTAGAGTTTGGAACATGGCTGCAGAGATTTCCATCCATTTAGCCACATGAGCATTAGTGAGGTCAGACATTGATGTTGTGCAATAAGGTCTAGTTCTACAGTTGGTGTTCTAATTCATTCCAAAGTTTTCTAATGGGGTTGAAAAAGGAAAGTGCCTTCCCAAACTGTTGGAAACAAATTCTTTAGAATGTCATTGTATGCTGTGGCATTAAGATTTCCCTTCTCTGGAACTAAGGGACCCAGGCCAATCCATGGAAAACAACCCCAGACCATTATTCCAATGCCACCAAAGTGTACAGTTGGAAGCACACATACAGGTAGAAAGAGTTCTCCTGGCATCTGCCAGATGGTGAAGTATGATTCGTCACTTTAGAGAAAGCATTTGCACTGCTCCTAAGTGCAGTGGTGCTTTCAGTTGATGTTTGGCATTGCGCATGGTGATCTGAGGCATGTGTGTGGCAGCTCCGCCATGGAAACCCATTCCATGAAGCTCCCAATGAACAGTTGTTGTGCTAACGTAGTTTCCAGCAGCAGTTCGGAACTGTCACAAACTTACCTGCTCACACACCTGTGCTCCTGTTTCCCTCTGTCTCTGTGTTAGATCAGCACTTCCTGATTTGGGCGGTCATATGATTGTGGCAGGAAGGCGGAATATTCTGCAGTGTATATAAAGCCCACTCTGACATTCTAACAGTGTCATAGCAATAGGTTTCCACACCCAGACTTACTCCTTTTTATGCTGTATTGCTGCTGACCTTGGTTTTCCTTGTAAAACCATCTTGGAAAGTGCTTCTGCCTGTTGTACCAGTCTTTGCTTGCTTTGACCTCTCTTTCTCGGATCCTGATTTTGTACTGTACTACTGCCTGTGTACCAGATTTTGGTCTGTTATTGGACTTCCCTTCTGCATACTGATTTTGCACCTCTCTTCTGCCAGTGTATCAGTACGCGGATAGCATTCCTGCTTTCGGATTTCTCTTTCTCTCCACTGTGTTGCGTCTAGTGACTGCTCTAAGGGCCGCGACCGAAATGCTCCCGGCCACTAAAGTCCATCCTGCCTTGTGGCGATTCTGGGTGAGAACCCATTAGACTCCGCCCCTCTGTTCGCTTAACCAGGCTAACATGTGTATCCATCAGCCCAGGGCTCTCTGCATTCAGACAACAAGATTACAGGAACCAAGGAGAGAAGGGATTCAGCACTAGGCGGTCATGTTTGTTTTGGACGTATGCACAGAACTATGGCAAATCTCTTTGTGAGATAACCACTCTCACTTGCTAGCCATTTGTAGACTACTCAAGGCTTTTGAATCATCTACACTGTAGCAACAGGGGCATGCTGGGCTGGGGGGCAGGGGGTCATCTGCCCCCTGGGCTGGTCCCATAGTGGGCTACCTTGGGCTGGGTCACTGAGCCACCTGCATTTTTTTTCCTGTAAAATTTTCCTAATAGGTTGCTGAGTCCAGTCTTGCCCCCCAGGCTAACATTTGTCAGCCCTCCCCTATGTATCTGTGAAATTAATATATACATTAATGCAATGAAGATATTTGATATTTAAGAAAGGAAGATATCTATGGATTTAGAAGTTCAATAAAGATGGGAACAAGGGCTTTGTTGGCTGCTAGGACAGCCTGGCACTTGTTGTTCTACAGTGGTGGCAAAGGCAAACAGTGAATGGCTCCCAGAGTTTGCTGGGACTTGTGGTTCCACACATTTAACTAACGTTCAACTTGACATATTACCCCTATCTCCACTGCCCCAGGATGTGCAGACACAGCCTCAAAGCTGACCATGATGATAATGACTGGTGTATTTTTTCTGCGGCTGCATCAAGAATATCTTGATGCGACTTTATGCTTATACAGTATTTTGATTTGCAAAATAGAATACGCGTTAGAATGCAGTGTTGTGGACATATCATTTTCATTAACTTTTTTCAGGACCAGTGTGGGCTGCAGTAGTTTTAGTTTTAAACTCAGAGATCAAATGGTAAAAATTTCATGACATTCATGAAGCAGTATTGTGATTGTAATAACAAGTGCAGAAGGTGAACAATTTGAGAAGTGCTTAAAGTGTAAATATTAATCAACCACTACCTTTGTTTTGCTAAGGAACAGTACATATTTGTGCATACCTGGAATATGTTTCTCTTAGAAATTCAGCATGCACACCTTAGCAACTCGATAACAAAACAAGCCAACAAATCAATACTTTACAACCATGTTGATGTCACTGCATATAATGATGACCGTAAATTGTCACAAGGAATAGGGATTTTATGAGTCAAAATTATATACCAGAATTATGTAACACACTAGTCCAAAGAGCATGTGTTATTCTGTGATTCTATTATTATATGTAATTAAAAATTGATTTTATAAATACAGCTAATGGCGCATAGCAGTAGCATGCTGCTATTTTAAATCACTTTTGCATATTTAATGCAGAACACACTTGTATATGTTTTTAAAATTTCGCAATAACTAATGCAATTAGAAGGTTGATTGAACTTATTTTAAAGCTTATATAGATATATTTCATTGAGCTCTACATCAGAGTACCTATAGAAACATATCATTTATTTTCCTTTTGTTCTTGTATATAGTTATAGTATATATTATTTAGCACATTTTACAAAATTAAAGCTAGACTCTGATTGGTTGCTATAGGCAACATCTCCACTTTTTCAAACCTGCAGTTTAGCAAATATACCCCATGGATTCTATACAATAGACACACTGGTTAAAGAACTTGATGGTGCAGCACGGTGACTTAGTGGTTAGCACTTCTGCCTCACAGCACTGGGGTCATGAGTTTGATTCCCGACCATGGCCTTATCTGTGTGGAGTTTGAATGTTCTCCCTGTGTTTGCGAGGGTTTCCTCCAGGTGATCCGGTTTCCTCCTACACTCCAAAAACATACTGGTAGGTTAATTGGCTGCTATTAAAAATTGCTCTTAGTCTCTCTCGGTCTGTGTGTGTGTGTATGTTAGGGGATTTAGATTGTAAGCTCCAATGGGGCAGGGACTGATGTGAATGGGTTCTCTGTACAGTGCTGCGGAAGTAGTGGCGCTATGTAAATAAATAGATGATGATGATGATGATGATGGCGTGGCATGAACAGATCCTTTATGATGCTCAGGGATCCACAGGTTTAACCGTGTTTCTCTATGGCTGCATAACGAGTTCTATTGTGGTCAATATAATTACATTATAAGTCTGAAAGGCGTACGGAAGCAGCCGCAGGTTTGACTTGGCCAGCAAATACAGAAGACTGTATGTGGTAGTTGTATTGCGGTCCGGTTTTGGCAAATTGGATAAAATTTGGTTTACTGTGAGAGTATTCAAAAAGTCAATTTAAAGATATTGGACACTATTACCAACAAATCAAGCCTGTTTTACAGCATGCATGATTTTATTGGATAACAAGAGCTAGTAGCACAAGTGAAATCAGAGGAGGGGAGACTTGGAGTCTGCCCCACGTGGTCTCCCTCTTTCCTCTGCATGAAGGAGCAACATGATTCCTACTTCATTAAAGCAAAGTAAGATAGTATTATGGATGCCCTGTCAGGCACCAGCAGGCTGCAATGTTATTGTGATGCAACGTTATTGTCTATTTTTGGTTCCACTTACACACGTGAACAGACATTTTCTATCATGGGGCACATTGAAAACAGCAAGAGCAACGGATTGTCGGATGTTGTGCCTATTCAAAAACTGATGGAAAATAGGATCACCTAGAAGTTATATTGAATTTTCAGAATTGTTTAGATTGTCACACTTTTATTATAATATCTATATGGTTTTACAGATCGGTGTGTCTTTCTTTGATTAAATGTATTGCTTTAAGTTATTTTTGAGATTAAGGGCTAGATTTACTAAACTGCGGGTTTGGAAAAGTGGAGATATTGCCTATAGCAACCAATCAGATTCTGGCTTTCATTTATTTAGTGCATTCTACAAAATGAAAGCTAGAATCTGATTGGTTGCTATAGGCAACATCTCCACTTTTTAAAACCCACAGTTTAGTAAATATACCCCTAAGAGTTATGTACAGCCCTTTGAAGGTTAGAGGGCTACAGATGCAGCCCTTAAATTATATTATGTTTGGCTGTCCCCGTGCCTGGGCCCAGCAATGCCCTGAAAATTTGCCATTCTAAATTTAATTTATTGATAAATTATCAGCTTTTTTTATCTCTGGTAAGGTAACTTTTAGCTTGCTTTATTTTATGAACAACTGTAGAAAATTATTATAACAATAAGCAAGTTAAAGTAGACCAATCTCCTACAGAGAGGGGAGTATGTCTTTTTGTTGGCAGAATCAAATGTTTAATTAGAATACAGCCTGACAAACACAAAGTGTCTCTAGTCTAACTGGTATCACTAATTCCCATTGAATTCATAATAGGTATATTGGTTAATCCCACTGTCTCCACTATGTGTAGGTAATAGGTCCACTTTACGGCAGATGAATTAAACATTTTAGGCTGGCGTCTCCATTATGGTTATCAATGCTTGTTGGTATCTCCACAGGGGTTCATAAAAATATATTTTTTGATTAGGGATTTATTGTTAAATAAATATTAATTAAACATAATATAGATAATAAAATATAAATGACTAATAACAGAACCCTATTGGTTGTTTTTAACAACCTTTTTAATTCACTTTTATAATTTTATACATTCACTTTCTAGTACTCTATAATATTAATTTCAAATTAGGCTATAGGTAGTTTGTATAATTGGACCACATATGAGTTCCTCCACAACAGATACTTTCTGTTTGTTATCTCCAGAGGAGTTAACACATCAACCTAATCATTTGTTACTCCATAGCTCTAAATGTTGTTCCTTTAAATGAGTTCTATAATCAGTATAATATTTGGTAATGTGGAACTGCTACAGATAACTGTATTCTACAAAGAATAAGATGTGTATGGTAATTATGGTTAATATCTTCATTGAGATGATTTCCCTTAAAATCGAGGGAAGCTCAACATGAATACATTAAGACAAATGAGAAATCTTCTCTAAATTCTTCTCTCATTTGCTGGCTCTTGGGTGTATCATTTCTTAATTACTCCTTCTATGAGAATCATTTTCCAAAATGCTACTGCTAACCATTAGTTTAATTGTAAGCCTTTATGAACAGTGACTGTCTGCTGCGCCCATTAAATGAGAACAGCACTTTACTGTCACAATCTGAAGCAAAGTGGAATGGATTTTATTGTACAAATTGCTAATGCTGTCAAAAAGACACCAAATGGGAACAATAGGTCCATTTTCAAAGAAGCTGAAAACCCTTTTAAGATCAAGACTACAATTTATTGATATATTCCCAATGCACAGCTAGAGGATGGCAGCAAAATGACTTTCTTTGTTTGTATCCGAGTGATCCTTTTCAACTAGATAAGGCTGAAGGACATGATCTTTGTTTTATCACAAAGAACGTCCTGGCTCTGTTCTACTTCTTATTGTTGGGTTCAGACATACTCTTAACACATTTAATCAAACCCGGAAAATTAGGATGCGTGAAGAGTATATATTTCTTGCTTGATTTTTATCTGCACATAAGAGATTAAAAAAAATCCACTTCCTGGCTGAAGCAAAGTGGTTAATGTGAAAATAAAAACATAAAGGCAATCATAACATGTATATTTGGTACAGCTAAAGGAGCATCCTATGAAAGACTTGCAAATAACATTCTCAAATGTATATAAATGCAGCACAGTGGCCTACTGGTTAGCACTTCTGCCTCACAACACTGGGGTCATGAGTTCGATTCCCGACCATGGCCTTACCTGTGTGGAGTTTGTATGTTCTCCCTGTGTTTGCATGGGTTTCCTCCAGGTGCTCCGGTTTCCTCCCACACTCCAAAAACATACTGGAATGTTAATTGGCTGCTATCAAAATTGACCCTAGTCTATCCCTCTCTGTCTGTCTGTCTGTCTGTGTGTGAGGGTGTGTGTCTATGCTAGGGAATTTAGACTGTAAGCTCCAATGGGGCAGGGACTGATGTGAATAAGTTCTCTGTACAGTGCTGCGGAATTAGTGACGCTATATAAATAAATGATGATGATGATGATGATGATGATATATGTAACATTTCTCATCTTTTGACCAGGGCGACGGCTTCCTGTCATCACCCGAAGGCTGAATAATGCGCATGCAGCGTAGGAAGTGTGACTGCACATAATATGACTCGAATGAAGCCATTTGCAAGCAAAAATACGCCATTTGTCCCACTATGACTTGCTACCAATGGGCCCCCAAGGCAGGCTCAGGCACTTTCAATGTGCCTCTCTTCTCTTCGCACACCTCACCTTAAGAGAACTTGAGATGTTTGAGGTTCTATTTACATGTTCTCTATAGTCAAGTGCAACATATTGTTTTGTTCTTATCAACCACTTTCTGCAAATGAAAAGACTTCTGCACACATATGCACAAGAAAGATGTGTAAAACCACATAAAAACACGCAATATAAACGTCTTTTTGGCATGTGTTTTCAACGTCTATGCCCTTTTCATGTGTGGTGCTTTTAGCTATACAATCTATTGCCCTGGTAGCATGTATTAACACATGAGAAATAGCATGCACTACATTAGAACATTTTTATTATTTTTTTTAAAGTATATTTTATTGACAATTTTACCGTTTCAACAGCATACAGGTTAGACTGTAAAACAAACAATTTGTTAATAAAAGTAAACTAACAAAAACATTGTTATAATGTTAAATATCAAATGAATTGAAGGAGGAAAAAAGGGAGACAGAATAAAAGGACAAAAAAGTGGGGGGGGGGGAGGGAAGGGGGAGGGAAACTCAGCCCGGCGTCCTGTTGTCAGCTAAGTGTTCAGAAAATCCTTTTGCAATCGAGGTCATAATATCTTTCTTTTCATTAAACTAAGACTTTGACTTTGATCGGTCCCTGGTTGATCCGTTCCATAGATAGCCAGCCATGGTTGCCAGATATTTTGAAATTTAATGGGTTTATTATTTAATATACTAAATAATATGTTCACAACGATAAGTCCGCCATATTCTGCTTATGATTTCAGTTAGAGTGGGGGGTTCTGCTTTTTTCCAGTTTGCTGCCACTGCAGTTTTAGCTGCGATAAGAATATGGCCCACAAGTGCTGCTGTATGTTTACCGGTGTCTGGGACAGTTATATGTAGGGTGTATAAGAAGGACAGGGGGGTAATTGTAGCATGGTGACTCTGTGTATTAGATTGTGAACTTTTTGCCAGAATCCCACCATCTTAGGGCATGACCACCATATGTGATGAAAGGAGCCCTCTTGCCCACAGTTCCTCCAACATAAGTTAGAGGAATCGGTATAAATGGCTTTTAGGCGAGTGGGAACCAAATACCACCTATACAACAATTTATAAGCGTTCTCCTTGGTTTTCACACATATAGAGCTCATGGCGACACATGCTCTAATCCTAGCCCATTCCTCCACCTCTAATA
The DNA here is from genome assembly GCF_038048845.1 of Mixophyes fleayi. Classification (NCBI taxonomy): domain Eukaryota; kingdom Metazoa; phylum Chordata; class Amphibia; order Anura; family Limnodynastidae; genus Mixophyes; species Mixophyes fleayi. The sequence continues at coordinate 398,569,122 of NC_134402.1, read as the reverse complement.
CCTCTCCAAGGTCTTCCTCCAACTTAAGCTCATACCGATTCTTGCTGGGTTGACGAAATGCCACCAGGATGCTGTAAAATGTAGAGATTAAGCCAGTAGGGAGATATTTCCTTACGCAGAAGGATTCTAAGGGTGTAAGATAGTAAATAGTTTTAAGTGCTGGAATTGAATGATACTGGTGTCTTAGCTGTAGGTATTGGTAAAATCGGTTATGTGGGATGCCGTGACGACGTTGGAGGTCCGCAAGCTCAGGAAAAATACCTAAGCGGGCTACGTCTCTCAAAAACCTGAAACCACATGAAGACCAGAGCTGATAAAAGGATTGTTGTTGTCCAGGAGGGAAATCAGGGTTATTCCATAATGGAAACATAATTTCATGATGCGTTACCAAGTGGAAAGTTCGGGTACAGTAGTCCCATATCTGGAGTGAGAAACGGGTAGTAGGTGGAAGTGAGGAGAGAGGCGGACGATGTTTGATTGATATCCATAAAAGGGTATAAGGCGAGAGAACATGCATAAGGTTAGCCTCTATGTCAGCCCATAACCTCGTGCCAAGAGAATGGAACAGGACTAGTTTATTTAGGTGTGCAGCGATGTAGTACTTAGAAATATTTCCCCTTACATTAGATCATTTTAAATACAGCATAACAATTTTAGAAAGCAATTGTGTGAATTGCATATGTGACTCTTATTTATCTTACAGTGTTTTAGCTATTTTTAAACTGTATGTAAAACGAATAGGCATGAACCACTTGATACGAGCACTGGGATATAGGATTGTTTTCCAATTTGACCGAATCACTTTTGGATCACGCTGGGTCCTGTTTGTGTGGAAGACTAACAGACACACATGCTGATAGCGGTCAACTAATGACATATTTATGTACATGCCTGGTAATGATTTAATCCATCTGGATTATCAGCAGGCATCAAGCTCTTTATGAAGCCAGTACTGAGATATTGCAACAATACTGCAGCGTATATGGCTATTTGTGAATGTTATTAAGAACCCATGTAAATAATCTAAATGATTTAAGTTTAGTATTTTGTTTAGTGTTTCTTTTGTATTGCATTTTTAAAAATTAAATCACATCCTCTGCACACACTATTTTAATATGTTTATTTTATAGGTGAATCCTTTATAAAATCTGAAAATGATTTGGAAATATTCTGCAGAACAGATCATCAACAAATACACTTGGTTATTATTTTCTAACCTTTCTTCAAATATTTAAAATGTTTTACCTAGATTATCATTACAAGAAGCTAAGAAGTCTATTTATGATCTGGTAGCAATAGGACTAGTTTTCTTTTGCTGCTTATCTTAGTTTCTATTGTTCATCATTAGAGTTTCGCCGGGACACCAGAGCGATACCGGCTGGCAGTGGTAAGATGTCTTTTACTGCATCGCCAGTTGGCCCGGTTTCCTCTGTGAATTTTTTAAATAAATGAAAAAGAGAAAAACATGCTTTATTGAAATAATAAAACATTTCTGTCTCCATAAGGCTGGAGAATACATAGGAAGATATCTATGATATATTCCTATTTCTCCTTGCTTCCCACTATCGCCATCCTGAGATGGCAATAGCGATTAGAGGATTCCAGCGACACATGTTCCGCTAGAATCATTTTTAAATAGGCACCTGGGCAACCTGTTGTCCTACCGGCAAAAGTCCCGCTAAAGCTTGTGCCCAATCTGCCCCAGACAGTTGGAGAATCACATGTTGTCTAACTATGTTTTAGGGTGACCATTTTTTCATGAAAAAAACAGCTAAACGTACAATAAATTAATAATTTGCATCTGACAAAAAACAAGGTCATATTTTTGCAGATACTTTCAAATATAAAAATAAAACTGAACGGAAATTTCATGGCAAGAATTATATTATGTCTTGAAATACTGGAAGGTTCTTCGTGAGCTGTGCGGGAGCTCTCTGTTGGCAAGCTCTGCTGTACCAGATGCAAAAATTACTGGCAACCGCCTTTTTCACATGTTCATCCCTTCTACAGATGGTGGAGGGACCTCCAAATTCCCACTTTACATTAACTTTTTTTTGTTTGCAATATAATTAGTTGACTGGTGTATCTCAATAATGTTTTTTTTTCAGTGACATCTGCTAAAATCAGACCCAATTCACTGTGGCCTACATCACACACCAAATCTACTTTTTGTTAGGTTTATAATGAAATTTGTTGCTGAAAAGCTGCAAGATTTTATATATATATATATATATATATATATATATATAATATATATATATATACATACATATATATATATATATATAATAGCATAGGGCTATTAGCTCACATTGACAGATGATAAATACATGGTACCATTTCACACACTTATTCGGAAGCCAATATCCTACTTATGAATGAACAGTCTAACAATATGTCATGACTCGGTCATCACTGATTAGAAGGATCCAAATAAAGTTCTACTTACAAACAATATCAGCTGCAGCGCTGCTCAAGTTCACAAGAGCCTTCACACCCACATTTGCTTTCACACACAGGCTATTTCCAGATAATGAGCTTGATTCATTAAGGAAAGTAAGGCAAGAAAAGAAGTAAATTTTCTTCTGGACAAACCATGTTACATATAATGCAAGGGGTTCAAATTAGTTTATTATTTTGCACATAAGTTAAGTACTGGCTGTTTTTTATGTAGTACATAAATACTTGCTAACTTTATTTTTGTATTGACATTTAAAGCTGATCTAGGACATGCCCTACCCCAACTATAAATTAGTGCCCACATTTTAAATTTACCCCCCCCCCCCTGCAAAGCAACATGGTTTTGCCAAGGTGCAAAGTTGCTCCTTTTTTTTGCTTTACTTTCCTTAATGAAACAGGCCCAATATGTATATGTAGGAGAGCACTAGACAGAAATATAGAAGCAGGCAATAGATCAAGCATATCTCATTTATTAAGTAACAAAGAAAAATTGCTTGTACAAAGTGAAGATTGTATAAACCTCATGTGAGCACTAGGTTGCTACCCACCAACAATAGCAGATCTGGACCAATCAATATTGCATACTCAGACCACGCATTTCAAGAATGTCTCACAAAAGTCTGCATAAAAAGTAGGCATGTCTGTTGATTTTGGGAACTATTTTGGGGTCCTTTGCCCTTAGTGGATGAGCGGTGTGGTAGAGAAATGCAATAATGTTTAAAATATTTTTATTTATTTATATAAAAAATTACATTTCTTAATATTCTATCTCAAGAATATTGATTTTCTAAGTTATTCTGGTTTATATTCTCAGCACAAAAACAGGGACTATTTTGTTACACTCCCACAATGTGGGTGGAGGGGGGGCTTTGGGCATACCAACCTTGAGCCCCAACTGCAGCAGGGAGATTTGGGACTACAGTCATCAGCACTAGCCGGGACGCTAAGAATTTTTAATTACAATTATTATGACTTTACACTTTTTTTTCTCACTATTGCAGCTCAGGTTTAGCAGCTGGACATTGGGAACATCAGAGGTTTGTAAAATGCCCTATTTCACTTGGTTTCCATGGCAACCATCCATTTATTGCTATTCCTCTTGTTTATCACTGAATGCCAGACTTAAACTTTCTAAATGGCACTACCTTTACTGTTTAACGCAGGCCTGGCGACTATCCATGCATGAACTAGCAAATAAGACTTATGAACAGTAGCGGTAACTGCTGCTAGGGTACCTTATTGTGTAACAGTTATCATAGCCAAGATGGCCCCATGTGCCCCTCCAAGAAATCTCAATTTGTGCACTGTGTACTGTCATATGTCCTAGCTACATTCCACAGTTGTGGTGTGCATGCCAGGTCTGATGTAATCTTGTTTTCTATATATGTGTCCACTGGCAGTCAATAATATGTCGTGTGAGTGCCACAGGTTGATGATGTTAGTAAATTGTGACTGTCTATCATGCATCATAACTCCTGCTTACTTCCACCAATTTGCTAATGTCAAATAATTGTTCTGTTTCGTGGATACTTTTCTATTGGTCATTTTACAAGTATGTGTCTTAATTAGTCCAGCATTCCCATAAACTCTTTTATAGAAGCGATGTGTGTGCATATCTCCCAACATTCCAAGTAAAGAAAATCTGGACACTTTAGATTACTTCTCTGATCCATCCCAAGCCACACCCAAATCCTCAAAATCCATGCCCACAACCAATACTTTTCAAGTAGGTGTAAGTTCCCCAAAACATTAGTGGGCTCTACCACTGAAGTTGGTATTGTGCTGTGAACAATTGGACAGTTGGTGGGTATATGTTTATTAAGGTTGGGGCATTTAATGGTCTTTACTTCTGTATCTTTACTATTATGTGCATGTCATGCAGTAGTTTATCAGTGGTGTATACATCATGTCATACCATTACCTTTTCATTCATCTTCTCTACATAGTGTGTCAGTTTCTTGTTCAGCTCAATATTCAACACCTTACATACAAGGTTACTTTAATTTTTTACTTTCTTTGTGGCTGATTTAAAATTTTGAGATTGACCTTAATTTATATGGGACATAATAGTAGTTAAGTCAAACAGGTAACAATCATGTCAGCAAATGTAGACCAAAATGTCACTGAATGTTTACATATGTTTAGTTACACCAATCATCATGCATTACCAAGAATGATTGAAATCAGTTTGGCCTTTAATTGTTCCTGGAAGAAAATGCAGTTGACATCTGTCTATTATCACTATGTGTGCATGGGGATCAGACAATAGAGCCCCATGAGTTCCAGTTATATGACCTGAATGCTGAACATGCCATGTTATAAATGTTCGTGCTGGTTTGGTGATCTCCCTCTTTTACTTTGGTCGATTTGGGAAGGACAAATAGCACTTACTTTTATTTAGCTCCCTGTCACTTGTTGTTTTCAATGTTGTATGGCTTTCATTTTTACTGTGTTTCTCATACCATTCCTCTTTTTCCTCTCTGCATTCCACCCTTCCCAGCCCTTTTCTTTCACTCCTACCGGTCCTATCTCAGCCATATTGCTCCCCCTGACCTCTACTGCCCTTCCCCATGTGGGTGAATGATCACAAGTCCCGTCCGGTGATGCGCATGTCAGCGGATGGTAACTCGTCCATTGTGCGCTCTCTCCTCTTGGCTGGGACCGCGGTGCATCCAGCACATGACCAGGCCTAGAATATCACAGTCTGGCCCCGTATCTGATGGGCTGAGTCTTGTACCTATTAGCCCCTCAAAAGTTGGGCAGTTAGGGTCTGTGGGGGATGTATTCCCACCCCCATCTGCCTCATCTCAAGAGTTGTTATGACCTGTTCCCTGCCCTAGGCCTGTGGTTTCCATAGCCCCTGTGTATGTGCACAAGGACCTCGGAGGAGTAGCATCCAGTCCCAACTATGCTGGATACTGCCCCACCTTTGGCCCTGATGTGGTCTTCTGGGCAATGAGTTCATTTAACCCTTTGCTTTCCATTTCCCAAACTAGTGCTTGGCTGTTACTGCCTCATGTAGGACCTTTTTCTTCACCTTACCACTGGATGCCATATTTGCCGGCATCCCCATTTCTGGCGATGCCCTTTCCAGTGTATTCTGTCCCCATCCTCCGGCGTTTCCACTTCTGCAATATCTCTCCCAATATTCATATCTGTGGTTCCCGATAGGGATTCCAGACTCCTCCTTCAGCCTGGGCACATTTCAGAGACAGTTTGTAGAGGTAGTGTATCAATCCTTTGAGTCGGCGTTAGAGGTGGTTCGGGGGTTTGATCGAGAAGCCCTGTTGACAAAGGTGAATATTGAATCCGCTTTCTGCCTTCTTCCTTTGCACCCCGATTAGTTTCCGTTCATAGGTTTCAAGTTGAACAATGGGTTTTATATTGATAGGTGCCTCCCCATGGTTTGGGCTGTTTCCTGCGTGTTTTTTAATATTGAATATTTCTTACAATGGTGCTTTGAGGCGGGCACCAGGCATAGGGGTATTGCCCATTACCTCGCAATTTCATTGTGGTGGGGGATATCGAGTCCGCATCCTGTGTAGATGCCCTGTTACCCATCCTTGCACTTTTTTATTCCTTGGGTGTTCCCATTGCATATGATAAAATGGACGTCGAACCACCGGTTTGTCTTATTTGGGTATTGAAATCTACACGGCCGAGGGCAATGTTGGCTAACTGATGACAGAGTTTGTAAACTGCAAGTCGATGATTCTGGAGGTGAAGAGGTCTCCCAAGGTGACTTTGAAGAAGGCCCAATCTATTCTGGTCCTGTTTAATTTTGCCTGCCAGATTATCTCCATGGGGAGATTTTTTTATGCAGGATGTTGGAAAGGGAAACCGTAGCTTGCACCAGGCCTGTACCATATATTTCCTTATCTGGTGAAATAAGGGAGAACCTTGCAGTTTGGGACATTTTTCTGTGGGTTTTAAACAGGATTTGAATGTGTCCAGATACACACTTTTATCCAACAGGGAGCTTCTCACTGAAGCTGATGAGGTGGTAAGTTTTTGGCACATATTTTTGATAGTGATTATTGCCCTTTATTCTTGGCCTGGTGGGTGGTTTGTTGTGGGTTAGATATCCAACCTGGTCCTGCTGGAATTGTTCCTCATTGTCATGGTGGTGCAACTGTTTTCAAAGGAAACAAATTATATTTTGATATTTTAACCTGGGTGTAATGCAGGCCAATAACAAACAGGATGCGTCATCTTCTCCAGTTACTGGCTTTTTTGCGGTGGTAAGCATTGCGTAATTATTTTTAGTTCCAGGCTAGGCACATTCTGGGGGTAAATAATATTTTGGCTGATGCTTTGTCACAATAGTACTGGGATAAATTCAGTGCTCTAGCACCGCATGCAGCCGCAATTGGTAACCCTTTTCTTGCTTATGTCTGGCAGATTGTCTAGCTGAGTCGTAACTTGCTTCTAACATGCTGACGATGTATGGAGCATGGACTGATAAATCTAAAGAGATGCACGAGTGCGTGCTTTCATTTATTGGAGCTAAGTACAAAAGTGGTAAGTCTAAGATGGCAATGCTGTTTCCTCAGTGGGCATATCAGTCTTTGCCAAATTATATGGACTGTCTGATGTGTCCATGAGTTTTACTATGAGTCATGTGAGCAGCCTGTCCAGCCTGATCAAAGAAAGCCCATTAGTCCTACACTGTTGGAGTCCATGCTGGGACAGGTTAAAAGGGTTACTAATGATTGTTTTGAATGATTGGTGCTTAGCACTGAATTTGTGATGTTGTTTTTGGTGCTTTCAGATTTAGTGAACGTATGGCCTCCTCAAAGTTGGCCCCATCCTCAAGAATGCTGGTCAAACAGGTGGGACTGGAGTGGCTTTTGGGTGGTAACTTTTAACTCTGATCTTCACCAGTTATAGTTATCACTTGTTGAAAGAGCATCCCCTCCTCAATATGATTGAAAAAGGAATAGGCTGCGCTTCCTCCAAATGTATGAAGCAGCCAAAAGAGAACCTGATAGTGTATGGGAGAACCCTAGACTCCCCACAGATATTGGATACGTATATAAATAAACAGGTTCTGGGCGCTTGTAAAGGAAAGTATAACAATTTATTTTGGATACATATAAAAAAATGTGCTCCGGCCGGAACAAGACAATTATATATTTAAAACAATGGATATGCACATGTAATAACAATGCCAAAATCAGTGCTGAATAAATAAAGCTCTAATTGATTGTGGTATATTATGAGCTAATAAAGTATACATGCAACAAAGGATGTATAAACAGTTATCTTGGAATTGATAGATATCCAGCGATGTTGATTGACACAGAGCACTCTAAGCATATGCGTATGATTGTACAGTTCAACCGCATAGTAATGCCACAGAAATGCTTGGTGCTGTGGTGCGATATTAGCTTCTAAGCACTAAAATTAACGATGTAGTGGTAACAGTAACAGTAACAGTAACAAGCATAGAAATGTAATGTCCAGTATTGATGGTTACTAATGAATAGTAAAGCAAAATGACAATCTGAGGCCGTTACTCACATGAGGCGGGATTGCCTGACTGTCCGGAGCATGAACAAACCCTCAGTGACGGTCCCAGATTCTACGTTGATAATATTAGATGTGAGCTGATCGCTAAATCCAATCCATCCTTTGTTGCATGTATACTTTATTAGCTCATAATATACCACAATCAATTAGAGCTTTATTTATTCAGCACTGATTTTGGCATTGTTATTACATGTGCATATCCATTGTTTTAAATATATAATTGTCATGTTCCGGCCGGAGAACATTTTTTTATATGTATCCACAATAAATTGTTATACTTTCCTTTACAAGCGCCCAGAACCTCCTCAATATAATCCTATATATTTTGCTTGATTATGTTCATGATTGAGGTTAGTCCCATTCCTTGCACGATCACAGTCTCTTCCTAGGATCAAACATGTGGTATATCTGACTCTTCCTTGATATATAATGTGTAAGGTATTTGCGGCCTGCTCTACTGTCCTGATTTTACTTCTTTAGCTATTTTCTCTCTCTTATCTTTCTGCTCAGGGTGATACAAAGATTATGTCACTTGTTGTGTTTTGATGCAAGCGAACAAAGAAATTGTACTGAATTTTTCATCAAATGTATGGGGCCTGATTGGCAATTCATGGATTTTGCCTTCATTTGTGTTACCTGTTCTTCTTTTTTTTTTACAGTCTTTTTCTCTCTTTCTTGCTTCTCGTTACTGTTGTTTTTACTTGTCCTCTTATCAGGTTACTGGGGTAGCTTGGTTCCTGCTTTTGTTACATGCCTTTTCATGTTGGCTTTAGACATCTATATTTTATGAATCAGATTGTGTTGTCATTGGTACTGTTTATGCTCCTGATAATTGCTGACCCAGCTTTTTATGACACTCCTTCTGTTTGCTCATTTGACACCCTGCTGTTCGTTTGTGTACCAGTCCCAGCTACGCTGACCAGTCTCTTATTGTTGTTTGATAACAGCTCTTCAAACCTGGAGGCAGTGCCGAGGGCCTCAACCTGCAAACCTCCCTGCAGCGAAGCCCAAACCTCCTTGCGTAAATCCCTGGTGAAAACCAGGGGTTTGTTAGACTCCACACCTCTGTTACTGCTAGTGCTAATCCAGGTTGGTGAAAGTGAATCCACATTATGCACTAGATTTGTGACATTGGGCTGGTTGGCAGCGGACACTTCTTACATTCAAGCAAAGTTTAATAGGAAAGTTGCTCAAAAGGGTGTCCCTCATTATGTTGTCATTTATCTATGAGGTAATGATTATGCCCACGTCACTTCGATTGGTCTGATTTTGTGGATAAAGTCAGATCTGACCACTGTTGGTTCCGGGTGGCCTCATCTAGTAACCTGCTGGTCTTCCTAAGCAGGTGGCTTGAGACACAGGTATGCTGGCAAGGTAGTTAGCCGTCGAGATTAGCGCGACGGCTCATGTCAGGTAGATTATGTTATTTATCTGTCAGGCTTTGGTTTTGGTTACAGGCACCTCATGGGCAGGTTTTGTTGGTAGAGTTTGGTCCGCACAGAAGGGATGCGAGTTTTAGAAAGCTAGGGGTTTATGGATACCCAGTAGTTTTAAAGTTATTTCCTGAGTGGAAAATATCCCCCATTTGATTTATATCGAGAGGGTAAATGATTATCATTGTGATATGATGGGAATCGGTTCTAACTGAGCTGCTTTGCTTTCCCCTCCACCATATGTTTCTCATGTTAATAAACTTGACCTCTATTTTTGCCAAACTCTAGTTTCTATTTCCTTTATTTAATTACAATGTTTTAGTTATTGTTTTGGAGACATGTCACGGATGAACATAAACTGTGAAGCATTTTATTTGAATCCACCCCTGCTCAGAAAAAAACAGGTGTACTTCATATAAAAAACATGTTTATTTTTTGATGTACTCAATTATGGATGTCATTCCTTTGTAAGTCGTGCCTGATTCTTTAAGACAATAATAAACTGTCACACAGTAGTCTCAGTTATTTTTTTTTTTTTAGATGACAGACTTTATAAATTAACTTTATAGATTTTTAGCATCTTGTTCTATATTCACCATCTATTTTACCACTTTCTGGTTACAGCATACACAGAACAAAATATTCATCGTGACCTTTTCAAAAAGTAATAATTTACTATAAATGTGCTCCTTTATTGTCTGTTGTATCTGTTAAACATTTCAGGAGACACAGAAAGGAGAAATGATTGTGAGCAAACAAAAAAAAAAAGATAATAGGAAGTTTTATGTGTATCGTCAAAATCGTTCTTGAAGTGCTAATGGAAAATACATTTGTCACAGCGTAAACTGAGGATAGAGGTGAAATCTCTCCAGGCCTAAAATTCAAGAACACATTTCCTTTAACTGACAACATCCTGAATCAATAGATAACAATAGAGATGTGTAATTTGCAGATAGATTTTGTTAAACTTCACTGACTGTCTATTGACTTAATTTTCTAGTTTATACATTATACACTCAACTTCCCAAGCAAGAAGAGTCTATTGTAACAATATGTATACAAGTATATATATGAACAATGTAAAATCTAATATGAATTAAATAAATGCATTTCCTTTTTTATCTTTAAAATTTTGCATGTTCAATGTATCAAATTGCGAGTTTTTTTTTTTTAGGAAACATTATAAATGTTGTTTAAGCAATAATATGTTTTTAATAGCACGAAAAACAGCAATGCTCCTATGATTAGAGTATTACAATGGACTGCATTCCTTTATTCAAAGTTTTTAAAAAAGCTTATCTCCAGTTGGGGGTAAAATTTTATATTTTGTAAGTGCTTTATACTGCAGATCCCCAAATCACTATTCAATTTGTAATCTAACCCCCAAAACTTTTTGGGGCTTTACAATGCCCACTCTCAAATCTCTAGTAGCGTTACAATGTAACTCACAAATCTCCAGTGGATTTACCATGTAGCCCCAAAAATGGGGTTTATAAAAAAAGAAGACACCCAAATATACAACATGCAACTACCAAATCTCCGGAGTAATTACAATGCCCAGATGGTGATAATATATTGAGGACCAAATATCTTTGGAGGTAACGTAGTGCAAACCCATATCACTGCTAGAATTACAATGCAACTCCTAGATTTCTGGTGGCTTTGTAATGCAGACCAGAGTGTCAGAAGCATTCAGCATTCTGATTGGTGAATGGCCAATGCTATTTACCAATCAGCGTGCCTGGAACCACCAAGTGTGTATAATAGCTTCCCAACACAGCCAACAGGTTACTGTTTGAAAATTTGTAGAGTTTCATCGGTAACCTTAATTCTTCATTTAAACACTTTAGCCTTAGATCTTTGGGATCAGATATAAGGAATGTATCTAACATGTGAATGGATTTTTTGGCAGGTCAAGTTTTCCAAACATTCCACCTCCATGTTTATAATTAAATGGTTACCTTCCATTATAAGAGCACCCTTTTTATTCATGTCACACAAAATTATTATTTCCACAGCTATTTTGTATTTACCTCTGTTTTTGCTGATGGGACATAACATTAAAATAACAAAAAATCAAACAAATAAAACAATGACATTTTGAAAACTCTTCTGTAGGTGTCATTACTTTCTCTATCATCTACAGTTTACAGAAAGTTCTGAATTACAGTGGGTCAGACAGGCTCTTTCTGCACCCAGTGTACAGCTGTTCCAGGAACCCAGAATTTAGGCTCCCCTTCTACTGCTCATTGAAGGCTGTATATAAACTAGGTTCATGTCACACTACAGCAGATATGCTCTATGAAACCTGCAGATATCATTCATAGAACATAACCTCGGTAGTGTGTAGTGACAGAAACCTAGTGTATACACTGCCTGTAATCTTGTCCGACTCCTGTAGCACCAACATATACTGTAGATTAAAAGATTATTAGAAGATGAACATTTTCAGTTGACATTTTTCTGTTGATTATGAAAGAGGAAAAATGCTGAAAGTCTGATAAAAAGCATCTGTTGGACACTGCCCTAAGGGAAACCTAAAATGTAAATCTAACCACAAGTATAATATATGCAATGAAGAGTACAATTATCTTCTATATTATATAGCTTTCAATAATAATTTGATAATATGGGCAGCATGGTGGCTAAGTGGTTAGCACTTCTGCCTCACAGCGCTGGGGTCATGAGTTCAATTCCCAACCATGGCCTTATCTGTGTGGAGTTTGTATGTTCTCCCCGTGTTTGTGTGGGTTTCCTCTGGGTGCTCCGGTTTCCTCCCACACTCCAAAAACATACTAGTAGGTTAATTGCCTGCTAAATTGACCCTAGTCTCTCTCTGTCTGTCTGTGTATGTTAGGGAATTTAGACTGTAAGCCCCAATGGGGCAGGGACTGATGTGAGTGAGTTCTCTGTACAGCGCTGCGGAATCAGTGGCGCTATATAAATAAATGGTGATGATGATAATATAGACGAGAAAGCATTTCAAAGCACTATGCTTTAGAAAAGATTCCTGAACCAGGGTTTGCATTGGTCCTGTTACATTTACTTTGTATCATAGATTATGTTTTATTTGTTATTAACACTATAATCAGTGTAAACATTTGCTTGATTTCTACCAGGACCCATTTTTGTTTCTTGACATGTCCCTAACATTTTTGGTCTTAAACTAAATAAAATTGCAAGGCATAGAGCTTGCTCCACAATGTTAGGAAACAATGATACCTGTTTGGTGTGTCATGAAAAGTGTGTGCATTCTCAATGATTGACAGCTACGTTTTTGCTGCCAGTTCAATCACACAAAGCCACCTTTTATGCAATGCTTTTCTTAATATTCACTCTGATGTAATGTCTTAATTTCACAATAAATGTCTATAAGCAAATATATGATTTAATTATTATTACATCATAAATGGTAACAAATTACCCCTATAGCCTAAACGTACAGACTACTGACAACAAATAATTATAATTGCTTCCAACAGATGAAAAGACAGGCAGCCTGTGCATTTTCCTTCATAACAAACTGATACCTATTTGTAGTTAGCAGTCTGTGTGTTTACTCTTCTAGCGTGATTTGCTGACATTTATGATGTAATAATAACTATAATATACATATTTTCACTATGGGCATTTGAAACTGAAAAAACTAAACACACTTTCTACAGTATATCTAAGCCCTTGCATCAGAAGGAATACTGAGAAACACTACAGAGATGGTGATTTAGTGTGCTTGGTATTGGCTGTGCATTATACTGTAGATATAGCTTAAATATCAGTCACTTATTGTATACAAACAAACTGTGGGAAGAAAAAGACTAATGTTGGTAAACATATTATGCAGTTCAGTACAGAAAATGAATAGATTCTTTATTCAAGTATGTTTGTGAGTGTATTACCTTAGTACTTTTATGTGTGCTGAGCATTAGTTTTTTAGTTAAATTGTATGCCTTGTACCTACCTGGAAATACAGTACAATCAGGTTTGGACCACACATAAGGCAACCATCCATCTATGTTGTACAACATATAATTATTATTATTATTTGTATTTATGATAATTGTATATACATATAGAGAACAAATATATTAATCAGTGCTTTACAATTAGGTAACTTTACAGTGGAGGTTACACCTCTTTACTTTGGAATGTTCGCGTACTTCCAGTTTGTGCGCAGAACTCTCCGGTTTGGGCTGCCAAGTGTCCAAGTTCCAATGTATTGCAAACCCCCTTTGAGAAATTCCTTAGTGATTCCTTAGTGACTAAACGCGTCAGAAAGCAATTCATTTAACCATGGAAACTTAACAGCCCAAACCGGAAAGTTGTGCGCATAAACCAGAAGTACACGTGCATTCCAAAGTGGCGTGTAGTCCACCTCGTTAAAGAGATTAGTAACCGGAGGTATGTTGTTTGCACCAGAAGCCATTAAGGAGCATAAAGTTAGTTTCATATACATGGGACTAATCGCAATTACCAGGATCTGAAGGACTACAAAGACTACACCTGCTAACTACCAAAACATTTTTAAAGACATTAACATTGGATACTGGATTGACTACTATTTGTATCTTTACCTTAAATAGCTTGGACTTTGTTTTATATGAAGAATTTTCTCTTTGGAGGCACAATGACTAGCTTTTTTATTCATGTGATATTTTTGATTTGTATGATATTGGCTATACTGTGTTTATTGTTATTTTTTGCAGGATTTTTATTATATAATACATTTTTAGTAAGTGTATAGAAGTTTGTACACTTTTTTTTCTATTATTTTATGTGCTTATAAATGTTAGGTGTCTATTTTTAGGCAGCACCCACTATATATACTTATGTACAATGTATATTATATATACCTTGTCATCCTCAATGACGCGAAGTGGGTGTAGCGCTTGGAGCTGTCTCTTTTTGTTATATTTCATCTTGTGTAAGTAAAAGGGGTATTCTGTCAATATTTCAAAGGTAGAGGTGACAGGACTGGAAGAGCAACTAGACCAACCAAGTCTTGTCAAACTGAGAAAGTTGTGGTGTTATTGACTTTAGGGAGATTTGAGGGGAGTTGGTGACTCTGGGAGAAGGAAAGATGAAAAGTTCTATTTTGGGCATGTTGAGCTTTAGGTAGCTTTGGACCATCCATGTGGAGATAGCAGAGAGACAGTTGGTTACATAAGATAGTACAGAAGCAGAGGGGTCAAAGGAGGAAAGGTAAATTTGTGTGTCATCAGCAAAAAGGTGGAACTGTAGGCCAAATGTGCATATCAGTTCAGCAAGAGAACTGAAGAGGTGTAAAGTGAGAAAAGCAGAGGGAAAAGAAAGAACATTGTTGGACCCCAACAAATAGTGGGAGTAGAAGGAAGGATGTGCCAGTGGTAGAGAAACTGAAGGAGCAATTTGATAGATAGGAAGTGAAACAAGAAAGAACTGTGCCAGAAAGGACAATAGAGTGAAAGGAGTGCAAGAGAAGAGGGTGATCAACAGTGACGAAAGCAGTAGAAAGGTCCAAGAAGATGAGTATGAAAAAGGAAACCATAGACTTTTGCTTTAAGAAAACCATTAATCAATTTTGTAAGGAAAGTCTCAGTAGAATATTGGAGCCAGAAACCCAATTGCAAAGAGTCAAAAAGGCAGTGAGCGGAGAGAAAGTGAGATAGTCAACTCTACACTAGTCACTCAAGTAGTTTACAGGTAATGGGTAATAAAAAATAGCGGTAGTTGGAAAAATAGGCTGGGTCAAGAGATGGTTTCTTTAGGATTGGTGAGATAAGTGCATGTTTAAATGAGGATGAAAATGTGCCAGTGGAGAGAGACAGAATGAAGTTGTGAGCTAAAGGGGGGCATGCAGTACTGGAGAGGGAGTAGAGTAGTGGGAAGTGAATAGAGTAAAGGGGGCAGGTTGTAGTGTGAGAGTTTTTGTCTTATCTAATGGTGTAAAAGAAGAAGCAAGGTGAAGGTGGCAGAGAGGGAGTTAGGAGAAAGGATATGAAGTATGTTTGCTTTGTAAATGAAAGGGCATTGTTGTAAGATAAATGAATGAATTTATTGGCAAGGAAGATGTCCTTCGTATGAAAATTTTCTCCAGTATACCAGTATATTGCTAACTACCAATAAAAGAATATTGTGAACATTATGTCAAATTACAGAGGAATAAAAGTATATTATGTAATTGATGGCCAAGTAAATTATGGCAAAGTATATGCCAAAAAAGGACATGTAACAAACAATTGCAATAAAATAAAAGAGTACATTACTACATTAGGTTCATGTACTGCTTCTCTTGAATGTTATTTCACAGACACATATTGATGACACCCCCATTCAGATCAGTTGGTAAAATGAAAAGAAACATTCTTCTAAAAAATTTTGACAAAATCTATCCTTGAACATAATTGAAACAAATAGATACAAATATTTATATATATTGAGAACTGCAATCGATAGCATGTAAAAAAAAACAATAAATATGACTGTTGTTTCTTTTAAATGTTCCTTTTCTTTATTAATTGCATGATAAAAAAATTCTAGCATGGATTAATTTTCCCATCGTTGCTTATCATTGATTAGAAGAATGGAATTACATTTTATGCTGCCAAAAATAAAATAATAACAATGGGAAACGGTCTTGTATACATAATTGCTCTCTTTTTCTAATTCAGTGGAGCATGCACTTAAATGTCCATAAACATTGATTCTCTTGAAATACTTGATTCCTATACACATATCTAATTTAAAATTCGTGAATTTTTTTTTAAAAAAAAAATCTCCTAATAAAACAATGCCAAATCACAAAATTGTATTTTCTAGATTTCTGACAAATAAGTGCATAGTAAATATCCATATATCTAATACACTATTGATTCTCAATCATATATATATAACAGTTTGACTCCATAAAAAAATGTATATATTAGGACATTGCAGAAATAAAGTGTTCTTCCTGTGTATGAATAACCAAGAATGTCTTCAAATAGAATATGGTCAACTCAGAAAAGGGCAGCATCAACAGTCTTGGCATTTAATAATACATAATTATAATTAAAATGCATTACGTGTTTGTCAAAATGATTTCAACTAAATTATATGTAATGGCACATTGCAATATACAAGGATATAAACGCTTTCTTATAGAATTTTAATAGCAATAACAACATAACACCACCAATGTCATATAAAAAGCCAGCAAATATCAGTCTGAGAACCTATCATTAACCATCTAATAATGCAATTTGTGATGTCAATCCACTGTATAGAACCACTTATGAGTAAAACAAATAATGACCTGTTTCAGCACCATTTGTGCCATCTTCAGGGTGATTTATTTGTCAGAAGTGTAAAATTTGCTATTTTGTTATTTGATGGTACTCTGTTGGGAGATTCTCCTGCTTATTTATGTACATGATACTTTTTTTTAAATACTTTTATTTTTATTACTTGGGAATTGATTACAAGCACATGTGACTTCAATAAAAGATGTTCAATAATTATAAATTATATATTAAATACTTACGGGGAATCTGCATTAATGGATATTCCAATCATTAAATTGTAAGAGGCGAACAATTACGTATATAGGGATATGTTTTTCCATTGTTATTAGTTACTTTTTGTAACCTGTCTCACTATCTTTCTAAACAACTATATGAAGATTAAACTATTGTAACATTTTTATCAAGTAATTAATAAAGAATCCACAGATATCATTTCATGTTTATTATTTTTTACACACATGAGTTGACCATCTGGATGCAGCTTTTATATAGAATTCATTGCAGAATGAATTACCAAGATAAATATTATTATTATTATTATTATTATTATTATTATTATTATTATTATTATTATTATATCTTTATTATTATTTTTAGCATTACAGCAACATATTTTATGAATTTCATATAAATATCAGCAACAACGTCGCACTAGGATTTGATACATATACAATTGAAATACATAGATTAAACTGATTCTGTCTAACTAAATGTTATAGATGAGAACAACTTAAATGATACATGGGAGCAGTAGTAATAACACAAATGTATCACATATTAAAGTTTGTGAACACTGAGGAGAGGTGGCAAGGACAAAATTAAGGAAGAAATTAAGGGAGGACAACAAGCACATTAGGAAAGAATGGAAAATAACAGGAAAAAGCACAGAGAGACAGAGATCAGAATATAGATGGACAACACTGAAAACAGTGGGAGCTGTGGAAACAATAAAGAAAGAGGAATGGAGGGAAATATATGGCAATATATTGGAAAACATTTGCTAACATTTGGATATACTCTTACTAAACAGTGTTTATAACCGATATTATGCATAACCGATCACAACTCATTATGCAATGCCAAAGGGGGTAGTTTTCTAAATAGTGGTGGTAAAAATACATGTGTGAAGTTTCTAAACTGTGCAGTACAGTGCAATGAACTGTGATGGGTGGCCTCGGTAAGGAAGAAATCTTGCGATGATGCCTCTTAATAACAGTGTGATACTGGTCCTGCAGATAAATTATTACCCCCAGCCCAACAGAGAACTTTCCACCAAACAATTCTCTCCTAACCAATCAGAAAGCATGAGGAAATCTTTTTTTTTTTTTGAGAATTGGTGAGTAAAAATGTTGATATGTCCCCCCAGTTTATTAATTTGTTGGTCTAAGGGAGGTCTAGCCAACTTGTGGCTCCACAGGTGTTGTGAAACCACAAGCCCCAGCATGCTTTGCCATTGGATAACCAACCGATGGTTGTTAGGACATGTTGGGACTTGTAATGTCACAATACCTGGAGAGCCACAGGTTGGCCAGGCCTGGTCTAAGAAGTGTATAAATGTTATTTAAGGTGCCTAAAGCTTTTTGTTTACATTTTATTTTAACAAGCTCATGAAGAATACAACTGGCATTAAGAGTAAACATGTACAGAAATGAGAAATAAACAATATCTATGACCAGCATAGTAACTTAACACCTCAATGCGGAGGAAATATAAAATTAGTTGCGCTAAATGACCCAGAGTTTTTACGAAATTGTGAAAGGGGGGAAAAGAAGAGAAAGACAGAAGAGAAGAGGGGGGAAAGAGGGGTGGAGTGGCTAATTCAATATTAGGTTGATTGAGTAGCTAAGAGGAAGTACAGAAAGGGAGGATAAATAATAGTGCGGAGACAAGAGAAAGGTGAGTTAGCTTGGAAGAAAGAAAGCCACGGGTCCCCTACCCTGCTGAAAGATTTGGAAGAATCTTTAAGCACGCTAGTCATGTACTCCATATGTTGTACCTGCCATACTGTGTTGCTTGAGGCCTGAAGGGATGGGGGAGCCTGTTGCCACCAGTCTGCTGAAATTTGTCAGGTGGCTGCCCAAAGAATATGTCTAGCTAGCTTGTTCTGATGACTAGTCGCCAAGGGGGCCCCCAGGAGTAACAGAAAATATTTAGGCAAAAGAAGGAAGTTCGTTGAGGTTTCTGACTCCCCGCGAGATTAATAACTGAAAGACATTGGGGATAAGTCCCGGAGAAATGTCTGGGGAGTTAAATTACAGTATCATTGGGGAGGGTTAAGGAGAGAGACCGTAGTTTTGAAAGGAAGAGTCTCAAACAGTCAGTGAATGTGAGATAACTGGTGAAGTAAGTAGCATTTTGGGCGACGAGCCCGTGGGAGCCAGAGATGAGTGAATGGTGAGAGTAGTCTCATACCTTTAGCCTCAATACATGTCCAGACTCTAGAAGATTTAGAACCATGCGATACACATTGAGCGAGTTGGGCAGAGAGGAAATAGCATTGGAAATCAGGAATACCAAGCCCTCCTCCCTGCAAGGACATATGAAGGACTTTGAGGCGGACCTGGGGGCGTTAACCAGACCATATGTATCTAGACACAAGAAACTAAAGAGGGGGACACAGATGGGCAGGGTCTAAAGAAGTAAAGAAGTCTGCAGTGGATTTTCATCTTGACAGAGTTAATATGACCGATTCAATAGATATAAAGGTGCGGCCATGTGGTGAGGTCTCATTTTATTTGGGAAAGGAGGCGAGGAAATTTAGCTTGGAAAAGATGGTGATAATGTTTTGTAATATATATCCCAAGGTTTTTGATTTTTTTAGGAGGTGCCAGTTGAATGGAAATGATTGCTCAAGCAGCAACTTGTCTGGTGCAGGGACATAAATGTTCAGGACCTCTGTCTTGTCCGTGTTGACCTTGTAGTCTGAAAAGTGTCCATAAAGGTTCAACTCAGCTAAAAGGGGGGTAGACAAACAGTTGGGTTAGTAACAGTCATCAAGACATCATTTGCGAAAAGCTCAATTTTGTGGGCAGAGGAGCCCACCGGTACACCAGCTATCTTCTGATTTGCCCGAATTCTGGCAGCCCAAGGCTCTATCAATAGGGCAAAAATGAGCGGTGTGAGAGGGCAACGCTGATGCTTGTCATTTGCGATAGTATGGGGAGACAAGGTCAGGCCATTAACTGAGATTGTAGCCGATGGAAAGCGGTATAGGGTCAAGATGCCATTAAGAAATTTGCCAGAGAACCCCATTGCGCCGAACATCCTATCCATGAAAGACCAGGAAATGCGGTTCAATGCTGTTTCAGCATTGAGCGCCATAAGTAGCAAGGGGAGTGTATCACTATGAATTGCGTGTATCAGGTCAATGCCCTCCTGGCATTATCAGAAGCTTGGCGCTCTGGAATAAAGTACACTTGGTCAGGATGGATGAGGGAAGGGAGGAGTGGGTTCAATTTGGAGGCCAAAATTTTAGCATATAGTTTCAGGTCAATTTTGAGTAATGAAATAAGCCTGTAGCTAGCACATAGAAAATGTTTTTTCCTCGGCTTCGGTATAACAATAATATTAGCCCTGGTGGTGGCTGAGTCGAAGGGAGCCCCCTCCAATACCTCGCTAAAGAACTTTTCAGATGCGGTCCAAGAACCCAGGCAAACATTTTGTAGTATTGCGGAGTGAATCCGTCAGGACCCGGAGCAGACGAAGCTTTCAAAGATTTAAAGGCCGCCAGGACTTCAGTCAAGGTGATGTCTGAGTTCAATGGCTTTGGGGTAATCCTCCAAAGAAGGTACCAGGAGGTCTTTGCAGGTGGGTTACGGGAAGGTTATAAATGGAGGAGTAGAATTTCCGGAACTCGTGGACCATTGCCACTGGATTATAAGTGATGTCATCTGTAGCGGACTTTGACGATATGACCTAGGGCCAGTTTTTTGCAGAGCTTTCTAGCGAGCACTGAGTCCGCTTATTCAGCTCAGTCTTAATAATGCTGTTGGAGTTTCTGCATAGTGGTAGCAGCTCTATGGGAGAGGAGGGTGCTAACTTGGCCCTTAAGAGTCAATCTGAGTTAGTAATGCAGGATCATTATGGTTCTGATGTTGGGCCAGGTGCGAGGCAATTTTATGTTCGAGGAATGACATCCTCTGTGGAAGCCGCTGTGAAATGACCTCTGATAGTGGCTTTGTGGGCCTCCCATAAGACACTCAGGGCTACCTAAGGGGTAGCGTTAGCTAGAAAGTAATTGGAAATTGAGGATTTAAGCTCTAGAAGGGTATACTGATTAAGCAGGAGGGAGTCGTCCAAATGCCACCAACCCCATTGCGGTCGTCATTTGAGAAGGTCATGGAAGAAGAACACCCCCGGGTCAGTAGAGAGCTGAGTAATGCCTGTTTGGGTCACATGAGAAGTAAGGGAGTGGGAGACGTAACATATCTATAATTGGTGAGGGGCTGAGAAGTGGGTGTAGTCTCTGGCATTGGAGTTACAGAGTCGCCAGGAGTCATAAAGACTTTGGTGGGTGAGCAAAGTGGCTAGGAAGGTAAATTCTAGGGAGGGAGGAGCTCCATGCCAGGAGGAGGAGAGGGTTGACTTGTCCAAGGCGGGATAAAGAACTACATTAAAATCTCCACCGACTATCACGTGACGCTCGATGAATCTAAAGAGGATCTGCACAAGTGGTAGATTGCAGAGTGCAGAAACTTTGCTATGGATCAAAATTGACACTCCCCATTTCTTGCAGTCAACGGATGCAAAGAAGGTCTGAGAAAACTGCTTACCATGGAGTTGGAAATGGACTCTGGTAAGATGCGTTTCTTGAAGAAAAACGATGTCAGCTCTTTGTCTACTACAGGCTCCCAAGAGCATGGTTCGCTTGCGGGGGGTTTTGAGTCTGTTAACATTAACTGAAAAGATTTTTAAAGCCATGGCACTGAATTGGAGTTGATTCTCTAGAGTATAACTAAAGTGAATGGAGGAGAAAAAAGGGTAGTCCATCCCTGAGTTAGACGGCAAGGAAGCAGGAGAGAGAAAGGGAAGTAGCTACAAGAGAGAAAGGGGAAAGGGGAGAAAACGCACAGAGTAAATAAGGAGGGGTAAATCGCTGAACGTATCAAGTGCGGCACCAGATCTCCAGGGAAAGAGAACTTGTGAGAAGTCTGCAGGAAACTCGTGGGGATCCTCTTATCATTTACACCCACCCAGGAGCTGGCCAGCACTACAGAAGGAGATCCATTAACTAACTCGTGCACCTCAACACCATGCTCAGTGACAAGAGGTTACATGTACTAAGATTCTCACTTTTTTTTATTGGTGAACAAATATTGAGATTTTGCATTATTTTGTGTATTGTTATGATGCCTTCATCTTCAGTATATACAATTATATTTCTAGTTCAGCTGCCTATTAAAAGTACTCTATATCTATGTATACTTGCTGCATGTTAGAAATGTTATGGCTAATTTTAAACAGAGGGCAACTCATTTTAAAATTGACACTTTTCATTGTAAACACATACGTTTTCCTAGTAGTTTCAGTATAGTGCTTAAAGAGTATTTTACATCTCCTCTTTACACATTCTTGAGCATAGATTAAATAAAAACATGTCAATAAGATCATTGTGCTCACAGTGATGAGCAAATGAGTTTTAAAAGGAGCCATTTAAGGGCCTGTTGACATCTATGTTTTCAAGTGAACACTCCAGAAACACATAAAAAAGAAAATGCAATTTATATATATTTTTCTTGCATTAAGTAGGAAAAACACATTAAGGTATAAAAAATGCAACATGCTGCATTGGAAAACAGACATCACACTCATTATACTGTCGACAAGAAGATGTTGATGGTGCCAGAGAAACATCTAAGGATAATTTGTGAGCTGGAAAATTGTTCCTATTCGGCTTCTTTGAAATGCTGCTGTGTAAATGATTTGGACACCTATTTACAGAAACGTGGTTCGTTATAACAATGTACAAGCCAGTAAATGTTAAAGGTTTCTAGCATAGACTGTTATTTTACACCGGGTCCTATATTAATGACAACTGTCCTTTTATTATCCTCATTGGAGCCTCATATATATCTTATTATAATTAATATATTTTTATTAATATAGGACCACTGCCCTGTATAAACATTGAGAACAAACTGAACACACCAGGACTAACAATACAGCAACAAACAATGAAACAGAAGGTGAGCTTGTCCTGCTTGCTGAAATTTACACTTTAAGGGAAATGAAGGTAAAGAGACTGAAAGTCTCTTGTGCTTGTACAGTGGACCAGCCATGTGTAATCATAAATATGAACTGTGTCAAGTGCTAAATTGTGCTGCATGAACCATTCACACAGCGCGTTTCATGCATAGAAATAAAGTGTGTTGTAGAACAGTTATTGGTTTAGAAATTACATGCGCAAGAGGGTGTAGTGTAACAGTTGTAGATAAAGAGTAATAAGTTGTGGAGATCTGTGGGTTAATAGGAGATGCCTATTCCACAAGAGCAATGTTCTGTCCTCACTATAACTTCCTGAGTATAATCAGACAGACAGCATAACCACTTATACTGTAATAATACAGTCTAGATGTGAAAATCTGAAGAATGGTGTTTATTCAAGTAGTAAAGAACATGGTAGATCAAGTGGTAAAACTGTAATAGATAGAAATGATACAAAGCATTTACAACAGGAACAGATGCAATGCAAACATAAAAAAACGGGGCAAAGCTGCGTACCTAGGCAGGAATATTACCATTGATGCTGTGCTAAGCGGAGATATATATGCTGCATCTCTGACTAACATGTGAAATCTAAAACGTGACCTCCTATCATTACCCAAGATGCATTGAGAGCTAACTACGGAGGCCTGAGTGTTCAGTTTAAGCTGATACTAGGCTGGTCGCTAGATGGACTTTACACAGAACTAATGCATATGTAAAACAACAACGCTGAAGGCATAACAGGCAGAACTACAGTGGGTGCAAGGGGTGTGGCCGTTACAGAGCCCAGAGGTGAGGGGAGCCCAGCAATGCCTCTTCTGAACTGGTGAATGTGCACTGGGTGCATGCTACGGACCGCATATGGTCAGAAGAGGACCCCACTCTACTCCTTTGGGAACAGACTGGCAGGCTCGGGGGGCTAGAGAGACATCTCTACCCTCCCAGGCTACGGAGCCTGGGAAGCACTGTTCCACCCCTGCTGGACCCCACCCAGCGAAGAATGCCCTAAATCATCCAGATTCTCCTATGAAAAGGATCAACATTTTTGCACCCCTGCAGTTGTTGCCACTTTCACCACTGATTACTCCTGAGATCACTGTTTTTCAACCAAAATAGGTGCAATATTTCACAAGAGAAGAGACACTGCATTTTTTGCTGGTCCGGCAATGGTCCTTAGCATGTTCTATTAGTATGTGGAATAAATCTGTTTTCCGTGAGTCCAAAGCAAAGGAAAAGCCCATGAGAGCCTCATTGATGTCGATTAGTATTTTTAGGGAAAATAGAATGATATTTTCACCAAAAATACATTGTTATAAAGAAAATCAGCCCAAAAGAGCTAAGATGAGGTAATTTGTAAGAGCAGTGTTTGTTTAGTCTTAATAATGGTCTTTGCAGTAACATTCAGAAGCCTTTCTTCCAACCTACTGTGTAAGTAGGCAAGCCTGCCAAGAAATGGTGTTAAATCAGAATATATGTTTTGCAGTGGCTCAGCACGCTATGTACAGTATTACTGAAAAAAAGCCCAATGTTCAAAAAAATGTAGGAGAAACATGTATTCAGAGAATTATTGTTTGTTAGTTTCTTGATAAAATAAAATAATTCAATTTTTCTGTTCTAGGAACCACTGTGAATTATAATCTGCTAAGAAGTAAGTAATAATACCTTACATAACACTGTAGAGTATGTGTGTGTTCAAGTGTTGTAAACATTCCTTATTTTCACCAAATTATTAAAAAAGTAAATTGTTCTTTGTAAAAGTAAACACCATGAGGTCTTTTTGGGAACTGTTCTACAGATAACTCGGAAGAAACTGTACCGTTGCCCATAGCAAACAATCATATATTGGCTTTCATTTTCTAACATTTTCTAGAAATATTGTCAAAATCTGAATGGATGATATGGGCAACGGTACAGTTTCTTCCGCGTTATCTGTAGAACAGTTCCCAAAAAGACCTCATGGTGTTTACTTTTACAAAGAACAATTTACTTAAAAGCCAGTGTTGAAACTACCGTAATAACCGTAATAAAGCGCAGGATGCGTTACTTTTACTCGTAACGTGGCCAATTGAATTCCCCTCTTATAATCATATTGCTGCTGTTAAGTGACCCTTTAAAGCCAATTATTCCATACACGATTAAAGTAATTTGATATATTGCACTACACTATGCCATATGTAGATGTCAAGTAAGTTAACATAGGCACCTGACCACAGTGAGAGTAGTTCAACTCCTATATCACTGCCTGCATATATCGTTTTGTTTGCTTTAAATTTGTATAGTTTATATCCACAGGTGGTCAGCAGGTTAGGGTGACTTCGGGTGGCTTACCTGCCCAGCTACAGTAGTTGTTCCACAGTACAGGTTTACTTCAGATTCTGCAATCACCAACTGCCATGTAACCGCACAAACAGCTACAATTGTTATTCCACTACCTTAAGCTTATTTGGACAGGGTCATCTTTACGTTTTGCTTTATGTCATTGTAGGTCACTTGTTTGTATCATGGGGCAATGCACTGTCAGATTGGGGCAGGAAGGGCCCACCAGAATAATGCAATGGCCCATGAAATTGTGTATACATTGGGGCGAAGCCACATAGGGTGTGTTTAGCTACCAAGTAGGCACTAGAGGGCACGTGATCAGCCCATAAAGGACATAGTGAGCAAAAAATTATAGTAGGCATCCGTCACATTGTAAGTGAAGCTGAGCAATATACTACAGCCCTGTAGAGAGGTTAAAAGTAAATAATAGGAATTTATTAATGCAAAAAAGGTACAAGAGAGCATGTGGACATTGACACAGGGCAGTGGAAAACGTGGGGTGGCACAAAATCTACTGGCAGTAATTTTGGGGTGTTTTCTATTTTTGTCCCATGGCCACAGGTAGATTGTATGTGTATTCGGGAGATGGCAGAGGATGGGGTGAACCAATATTCTTTTACTATGTGTATTTACCTTTTTTTATCTATAATGTGGGTGGAGTAAAATACTTTTCTTGAGCTATAGCGAGGGGGCTTTTATTTTCTTGTGCTTCACTAGAGGGCATCATTACTTTATACCTGGTAATACTCATAATAATTCTGTAGGAGATGCTCTGTAAGAGGATTGTTTAGGATCTGAATGACATATAAAAATCCTTATTATAAGGAATTAAAAATAACACAGTGCATATTTAATAACATTTTCTTTTTACAAGATCTCCCATTGGACTGAGTAACTATCATCATCAGCTATTTATATAGCTCCACTAATTCCGCAGCGCTGTACAGACAACTCACTCACATCAGTCCCTGCCCCACTGGAGCTTACAGTCTAAATTCCCTAACATACACACACAGAGAGAGGGAGACTAGGGTCAATTTTAATGGCAGCCAATTAACCTACCAGTAGGTTTTTGGAGTGTGGGAGGAAACAGGAGCACCCGGACGAAACCCACGCAAACACAGGGAGAACATACAAACTCCACACAGATAAAGCCAGTGCTTTTTTTGTAAGAAAAAAGGTGCCGGAACTCGCATCACGTAGTCAATCACTGTACACACACCCACACACGTCAGTTGTGTAACAAAACATAACGGTCACCGCCCACAGTAAGCTCTCAGCGTGCGACTACACGACCAATCACAAGCTGAGTAGCGCCACAAGCCGAGCAGTGCCATAGCAACCAGCACGGACGAAGTACGCATGCATCGGACTCGACACACAAGCAGCCCAATGCCCCGTTTTAATGATTTTGCGCCGATCTGCTACGCTTGACAGAGCGATTCAAGTCCACGTGGACCAAACATCAAATGTTCAAAAGTTACTTTTAAAACTTGAAAAATCCATTAAAAAAATGTGCTGGAACTCAGTTCCATGAGTTCTATGACAAAAAAAAGCACTGGATAAGGCCATAGTTGGGAATTGAACTCATGATCCCAGTGCTGTGAGGCAGAAGTGCTAACCACTAGGCCACTGTGCTGTCCTACATGGTTCCTATTAACATTACCTAAATATATTACTGAAATGCACTATAATAACTGAAAATAGTAATAATAACACTATATCATACAAATTATAATAGTAATAACAGATATGTTGGGGCCATTTTAAGGTGATACTCATTCCACACCTGACATATAGCAGAAATAAGTGTCAGGGTCAGGATATAGAATGGGAGGAGAACCCATGTTATAACTGATAACTGACTTTTGGAAACTTTACTCATTAATAACAGTAATGAGCTAATAATGTATAATGTCAGCTGTGTTCAGAAAGCTGATCGCCACTATGGCACCGCAGAGCATGCCATTGTGCCATGTGTGAAGGGTGCCTCTGGTGGCATAAGCTTCAACTACCTGTGGTCCTTTTCCCCCCCAGTTAGCTCATACCTCCCTCCCTGAATACATGGGTGTTTAACACAAGTTCACATGCATACTTACCAACTTTTCGGGAGAGGTTTCCGGGAGAGGTGGGAGTGATGGGGGCGGGGCTCCAAAATGCACGTAATTTTGGGCCCGTCCCCCATGATGTAATGATGCAAACGCATCATTTGACAGCGGGGGGGGGGGCGGCGCCAAACACCGCGATTCACCGGGAATCGCTGCGTTTGGGAGCTAATTCTGCCCATTTCACTAGAAAGTGGCACTTCCTAGTGAAGTGGGCAGATCCGGGATATTGCCACACTCGCCCGGGAGTCCGGGAGACTCTCGCAAAATGCGGGAGTCTCCCGGACATTCCGGGAGAGTTGGCAAGTATGGTTCACATGTGGACAGACTCCAGTTCAGTGAAGTGAGGCAGTGCAAATGAAATTGGGTGCCAGGCGAACTCAATTTAAACATCAAAGAAACATTATTACACCTCCTCTTCCTTCAGCACAACTATCATAATGGTTGCAAATGGAATACATTTAAAACGCCTTCATCACCTGCACATTCTTCAGCAGCTGTTAATGCGCTATTAACTTCTCACACTCCTGCACAGTCTATTAATTACAGCAATATGGATGATGCCATATTATATACCAGCTTCTGGGAGCATTAGTTCCACAAACACCCAGCTTGCCTCAAACAGGTTTCTCACTGAATTCAGCTCACCCGATTGCAAGCATGCAGAAGGTCTTCTCAGAGATCCTCCATGCCAATATCCATGGACTCTCTCCTTTCTCTGTCATGCAGTTTCCTCCTCTCTTACACCCGCACTCCCAATTGGCTGCGCTGTACCGTGCAGCGATGCCCCATCACAGTATAGGGGTCATTCCAAGGGACCTACTCCATATGGTATCTTTAGGAAGGGGCTCTTACTGCCTCTTTCCCCTGTAGTGCCAACCTATGTCTGCTGTGGTAGTGATGATTCTGGGGATACCCCTGACTTTATGAACACTGGCCCTCATGGCACCTACTTTCCACATGTTGGGGCTCCCAGCTTCCTATGTCTATTAATTATGGTATGTCAGCCCCCATCCCCCTATGGAGTCCTTAATGTGCACCCACAGCACTCGGCCTGCACCCCCTTTTTCTACTGTGGGACTTATTGGGACTCCGAAGGGACTCCCTAAAGGAGTCAACAAGTTTGTGCCACCCACTGCATTTTGTGCACACCCTCCTCAGCTTGAGACACGGGACAACAAACCTTTATGCCCGGGTCCTGGCTTTACAAAATCGCTCCCTTCGTCCAAGGCGCGGGAAACCCGAGTCTGTAAAGACTTGAGTCTCCATGTGACCAACCATAGGTAGGTGTGGCTAGGCTTTGTAAAGTGACCTCCGCATCACCGGCTCCCTGTTGTAATGATGCACTAGCCTCATTACACCAAGACAATTGCCTCCATGATGACCTCGCCTGCCATCACTGGGGGAGGCAGGGCCTAATCTCTGTAATGCTATATGCATTACACATGCATGCTTGGCACAGACGAGGTCAGGTGAACAATAATCAGAAAAGACATGGCAGTGCCAGGGAGCCTTCACAGAAGAATGGGATTGGGGGAGCACTGCCACATGACCAGCTTTGCCATGGTCCCTGACATGAGGCAGTGCTCGCCGCACTCTCTGGATGGAGGAATCTTGGCTGGGTGACCCTTGGACACACATTATGCTAAGGAAGGTACATAGCATAGCTAGTTCTGGGGAAGAGTAAAGAGGAGAGAGAAGAAGCATGGAGGTGGGGAATAATGAGATGTAGGCAGAGGACGGATGGAAAAGACAGTGGCATAGTAATTAGATGCAGTTACTAACAAGGGGAACGTAATTAAATATAGTCAGTGAATGGAGGATCAATAATAAATGGGAATTAGAGGAGTCCAGTCCCCTAGCGTAGAGGGTGGGGCCCACAATAAGATGGGCCCATCTGAGATCCACAAGATTGTCTATTCAGGCTACTTATTTGTCATTTAATTTTGGACAACTGCAGGTAAGAAGTTACCCATTTTACTTATACAGAGGTAAACAACAGATAAAAGGGGTTATTGTATTTCATTACATTTTATATCATGGAGCGTATGCGTGATGAGTTAAACCTATGTTGAGATATATTCAACATACACGCGTAAGTACAAGCTGTTGGTTACAGAATTGTTACATGTACATTCATGCAACAAAATGAATCCAAATCTAAATGAGACTCAACATGCACCAATAGCTTCAGGTTTATGTATTTATGTGATATGAGTATTTCTAAGGATGCATTTATGCCTTCAGGTTTTTAATTTAACACACAACAACAGGATAGAAATGCATTGAGGTTTAGGGGCTTTGTGGTGCTTATTTTAGAATGCAGCTGCTGCCTTATTTATTAATTCAAGTGAATTATTCCATTCATTAAATACAAAAGTGTAAGTCAAAATATGGAAAACTCATATAAAGCCTATTGTAATTTAAATGTGTTATTCATTTGCTATGTATGCATTTTCTAAAATGCACCAGAATGTGGAGGAGTGAATATGTGTGTATTCATACAAGTGCTGTTTGAAAACTTTCTGTTCAGTATAGGAAATGTTTAAGAAGTGCATGTGTGAGCAAGCCCTACGGGCTCATACATATGGAACATTGCTTTTTGCTGGCGGTACTGTTACTCTGAGCTGTAGTCCCTATAGCTTAAATGGCTGTCAAAATGTATCTCTATAGTAAACGCATTGCCCGGATGCACTGTCAATTTTATGAACGCCTGATGGAACATGAATGTAAAAATTAGAGATGGTCACTGACCCCGTGTTTTGGTTTTGGATTCGGTTTTGGATCTGGATTACCGTCGTGTTTTGGTTTTGGTTTTGGTTTTGCAAAACCGCCATTGCGTGTTTTGGTTTTGGTTTTGGTTTTGTTTGGTTTTGTTTTGCTATTTTTTGGGAAAATCCATGTTTTTGGGCCTAAATTAACCCAATTTAGTGCTCCAACTGTTTTAGAGACAAGTAATCTAATTGTTGAGGTAATAAATCATCCAAAAAAACAGTTTAATTCTTCGTTGGTAGGCCTATTCTACACACAAAACAGATTGTCTTCCTCTCCATCTATGCATATTGGCAATGCAGCCATCGTCTTTGAATGTATATTACACCCTACACTTATAGTTAAATATGTAAAGAAATGGAAAAAGCCAGTTTGGTTTCTGTCTCTCAAGGCCCCCCTCCACTTGTATAAAATACCAAAAAATTCAGCCATTATAGACTGTACAATATTAATTGACATGGAGAAAGCCAGTTTGGTTTCTGTCTCTCAAGGCCCCCCTCCACTTGTATAAAATACCAAAAAATTCAGCCATTATAGACTGTACAATATTAATTGACATGGAGAAAGCCAGTTTGGTTTCTGTCTCTCAAGGCCCCCCTCCACTTGTATAAAATACCAAAAAATTCAGCCATTATAGACTGTACAATATTAATTGACATGGAGAAAGCCAGTTTGGTTTCTGTCTCTCTAGGCCCCCCTCCACATGTATAAAATACTAAAAAATTCAGCCATTATAGACTGTACAATATTAATTGACATGGAGAAAGACAGTTTGGGGTCACTCTGTCTCTCTAGGCCCCCCTCCACTTGTATAAAATACCAAAAAATTCAGCCATTATAGACTGTACAATATTAATTGACATGGAAAAAGCCAGTTTGGTTTCTGTCTCTCAAGGCCCCCCTCCACTTGTATAAAATACCAAAAAATTCAGCCATTATAGACTGTACAATATTAATTGACATGGAGAAAGCCAGTTTGGTTTCTGTCTCTCAAGGCCCCCCTCCACTTGTATAAAATACCAAAAAATTCAGCCATTATAGACTGTACAATATTAATTGACATGGAGAAAGCCAGTTTGGTTTCTGTCTCTCTAGGCCCCCCTCCACATGTATAAAATACTAAAAAATTCAGCCATTATAGACTGTACAATATTAATTGACATGGAGAAAGACAGTTTGGGGTCACTCTGTCTCTCTAGGCCCCCCTCCACTTGTATAAAATACCCAAAAATTCAGCCATTATAGACTGTACAATATTATGAAAAATGGACAAAGCCAGTTTAGGGTCACTCTGTCTATGACACCCTACCCTTAAGGATAAATTGCCCTAACAGCAGCCTTTCAAGATGGTATGTGATATGGAAATGCCACAAGTCCCATTCCTCTTTGGGGGTAGATTGCACCCTACACTTACATAGAAAGTTTTAAAAAGATGTTATCGGCATCATCTTCAGCTTAATCCTCACCCTCATCAGTGTGTACGTCATCATCACAGACTATCAATTCATCGCCGCTTGAATCCGCCATTAGAGAACAGTCAGTGCTTGGATGTCTTGGATGGTGAAGGCCTTCCTCGTGGAAGATGTAGTTCATTTTTATAAACATCATTTTCTCCACATTTTTGGGAAGTAACCTTCTACGGCGATCACTGACTAAGTTCCCTGCTGTGCTGAACACTCGTTCAGAGTACACACTGGAGGGTGGGCAGCTTAGGTATTGCAAAGCAAGTTTGTACATGGGTTTCCAAATGGCCTGCTTTTCTTCCCAGTAAGGAAAGGGACTGTCTGACATTTCCATATCAACTACCTCTTGAAAGTAATCCTCCACCATCCTTTGCATGTTTATACTCATATTGGATGGAGTTATGGGCAAAGTGACACATTTTTTTGAAAAATCCTTCAAACCAGCCCAGATGTTAAATTGTTCTCGTCTGCCCCCTGTGTCTTCCCTGCTTCTTTTTTGGAAATTTAATTTTTTACGAGCAACAGCTTGAGAAAGTGAAGGAGGACACGTCGTCAAGCCGAGGCCCAGTTCAGCGGCCAACTTGCTGAGCAATAGCTCCTTGCAAAAGTTCACATCTCGCTCATTTACAAGTAAAGACTCAATGTAGGTTTTAAACCTTGGATCAAGCACAGTGGCCAAAACGTACTGATCCGAGTTCAAGATCTTAATAACTCGAGGATCATTGTGAAGCGAATTAAGTACTTGATCGACAAGGCCAACATACTTTGCTGAATTGCTTGCTTTCAGCTCCTCCTTCATTTTCTCAAGCTGCTTTTCCAATAGTCTAATTAAAGGAATGACTTGGCTCAAACTAGCAGAGTCAGCACTGACCTCACATGTCACAACTTCAAATGGTTTCAGCACCTTGCACAGCACTGAAAGGATTCCCCACTGTGCAAGAGTGAAATACATCCCCCCTCCTTTCCCAATGTCATGACTTGTGCAATATGCTTGGATGGCTTTGCGCTGTTCCTCCATCCTCTGAAGCATGTACAGGGTGGAATTCCACCGAGTTACCACCTCTTGCTTAAGTTGGTGGCAGGGCAAGTTAAACTGCTCTTGGAGCTGCTGTAATCTCCTACATGCTGTGGCTGAATGCCTGAAATGGGCTGAAATTTTACGGGCCACCGAAAGCATCTCCTGCACCTCACGGTTATTTCGTAGGAAGCTCTGCACCACCAAGTTGATGGTGTGAGCAAAACAGGGAATATGTTGGAAATCACCCAGCTGTAATGCTCGCACTATATTGTTGGCGTTATCTGAAATGACATACCCTGGGGAGAGTCCGAGTGGTATAAGCCATGCATCAATCACATCTCTCAGTTTGCGTAACAAATTGTCACCCGTATGCCTGTTAGTGAAGCCGGTGATACAAAGAGTGGCCTGCCTGTGACAAATGTTACGTAGTGGTGTACATGCTGCTGCTGTTCCTGCTGGTGAAGGTGAATGACCAACCCAGTGGGCTGTCACAGTCATATAGTCTTTGGTTTGGCCACTTCCACTTGTCCACATATCTGTGGTTAAGTGAACAGTGGGCAGAATGGCATTTTTCAGCGCAATCTCTACATTTTTACACACTTTTTGGTATAGTTGTGGAATAGCTTTACGGGAGAAATGGTGTCGCGATGGAATTCTGTAACGCGGACACAAAACCTCAATTAACTGTGAAAAACCAGCTGCGTTTATTGTGGAGATTGGACGCAGATCTAACACTAACATTGCAGCCATGGCGTCTGTGATTCGCTTGGCGACTGGGTGACTGCTGTCCTATTTGCTTCCCCTCGCAAATGATTGTTTCACAGTTAATTGCTGAAATGTAGGACTGCTCATTTTATTCACCTGCCTCTGGGATGACAATTCACCCCCAGCAGCAGCAACAGCAGCAGCAGGACTAACGCTTTCTTCAGAGGAATCAATAATAGTGCCGGAGTCATCCAGCCTTAAGTGGGATACCGGGCTAACTCCGAGCGCTACTGAGGATATTGATGAGGATGGTGTGGTGGGTGTATTTTGTAGCCGTCGGTATGTCGCTGAGCGGAGGGTCTTAGCTGATGAGGGAGTGCTTGTATTCTTTTGGGAAGAACTTTCAGCTTTCCCCAACACTTTGCCATGAACTCTCGTTAAATGGCGTAACATAGACGAGGTTCCAAGATGGTTAAGGTCCCTCCCTCGACTGACTGTGGCTTCACATACACTACAAATGGCTATACAATTGTTGTCTGGATTTGGGTAGAAATAATTCCACACATAAGAAGTGGATTTTTTTGTTTTATGCCCAGGCATGACAATGGCCTTTTTCTTGTCACGTGCCAGAACTGCTGCCACTGGTGCAGGACTTACACAAACAACCTCATCCTCATCAACATCCTCATTAGCGCCCTCGTCGCCTACACAAATCTCCCCCTCATCCTCTTCTAATTCCAAAGTGGCATCCTCAATTTGGGTATCACCGGCTACACTCGGGCTATTAAGGCACACATCAGCAGAATGCTCACGATTAGACATCCCACTGTTGGATGGACTCTCCACAGGGATTGTTGTCATTTGTGAATCAGAGCAAATATTCTCCTGTAATGCCTCACTGTTATCTTGCAGCTTGGCTTTGACGCGTAACAGTAGTTGTGCACCAATTGTAGGCTGGGTAACTTTTTGGGATCTGCCACTAATAGCCAAAGGTGAAGGCCTCATTCTCTCTTTGCCACTGCGTGTGTAGAATGGCATGCTTGCAATTTTTTTTTTATCGTCACTTAACTTTTGCTCAGTTACACTTCTTTTTCGCTTCAATACAGTAAAAAAATTTTTTGTTTTTGTTTTTTGCACTAATTTGAAAACACTCTGTTGTTTGACATCGCCTTGGCCAGATGACGTACTGGGAACACTAACATCAGGACTGGTGACAGAACCTGGTTGCTCATTTAGATCATATGTGGACTGCTTTGAATCCATTCTGAGCGCAAACCACTGGGGAGTGCTAAAAATTATTTAGTAGATTCTGCTGACAGTTATGACTTTTGACAGCCAGAAATATTAATGCACAATTAGGGAGGACACCCCAAAAGCACTGAGGAGTGCTAAAAATTATTTAGTAGATTCTGCTGACAGTTATGACTTTTGACAGCCAGAAATATTAATGCACAATTAGGGAGGACACCCCAAAAGCACTGAGGAGTGCTAAAAATTATTTAGTAGATACTGCTGACAGATATGACTTTTGACAGCCAGAAATATTAATGCACAATTAGGGAGGACACCCCAAAAACACTGAGGAGTGCTAAAAATTATTTAGTAGATACTGCTGACAGATATGACTTTTGACAGCCAGAAATATTAATGCACAATTAGGGAGGACACCCCAAAAACACTGAGGAGTGCTAAAAATTATTTAGTAGATACTGCTGACAGATATGACTTTTGACAGCCAGAAATATTAATGCACAATTAGGGAGGACACCCCAAAAACACTGAGGAGTGCTAAAAATTATTTAGTAGATACTGCTGACAGATATGACTTTTGACAGCCAGAAATATTAATGCACAATTAGGGAGGACACCCCAAATGCACTGAGGAGTGCTAAAAATTATTTAGTAGATACTGCTGACAGATATGACTTTTGACAGCCAGAAATATTAATGCACAATTAGGGAGGACACCCCAAAAACACTGAGGAGTGCTAAAAATTATTTAGTAGATACTGCTGACAGATATGACTTTTGACAGCCAGAAATATTAATGCACAATTAGGGAGGACACCCCAAAAACACTGAGGAGTGCTAAAAATTATTTAGTAGATACTGCTGACAGATATGACTTTTGACAGCCAGAAATATTAATGCACAATTAGGGAGGACACCCCAAAAACACTGAGGAGTGCTAAAAATTATTTAGTAGATACTGCTGACAGTTATGACTTTTGACAGCCAGAAATATTAATGCACAATTAGGGAGGACACCCCAAAAGCACTGAGGAGTGCTAAAAATTATTTAGTAGATACTGCTGACAGATATGACTTTTGACAGCCAGAAATATTAATGCACAATTAGGGAGGACACCCCAAAAACACTGAGGAGTGCTAAAAATTATTTAGTAGATACTGCTGACAGATATGACTTTTGACAGCCAGAAATATTAATGCACAATTAGGGAGGACACCCCAAAAACACTGAGGAGTGCTAAAAATTATTTAGTAGATACTGCTGACAGATATGACTTTTGACAGCCAGAAATATTATTGCACAATTAGGGAGGACACCCCAAAAACACTGAGGAGTGCTAAAAATTATTTAGTAGATACTGCTGACAG
Organism: Mixophyes fleayi; assembly: GCF_038048845.1. Lineage (NCBI taxonomy): Eukaryota > Metazoa > Chordata > Amphibia > Anura > Limnodynastidae > Mixophyes > Mixophyes fleayi. The sequence goes on along the minus strand of NC_134402.1, from coordinate 398,533,233 downwards.
ATATGACTTTTGACAGCCAGAAATATTAATGCACAATTAGGGAGGACACCCCAAAAACACTGAGGAGTGCTAAAAATTATTTAGTAGATACTGCTGACAGATATGACTTTTGACAGCCAGAAATATTAATGCACAATTAGGGAGGACACCCCAAAAACACTGAGGAGTGCTAAAAATTATTTAGTAGATACTGCTGACAGATATGACTTTTGACAGCCAGAAATATTAATGCACAATTAGGGAGGACACCCCAAAAACACTGAGGAGTGCTAAAAATTATTTAGTAGATACTGCTGACAGATATGACTTTTGACAGCCAGAAATATTAATGCACAATTAGGGAGGACACCCCAAAAACACTGAGGAGTGCTAAAAATTATTTAGTAGATACTGCTGACAGATATGACTTTTGACAGCCAGAAATATTAATGCACAATTAGGGAGGACACCCCAAAAACACTGAGGAGTGCTAAAAATTATTTAGTAGATACTGCTGACAGATATGACTTTTGACAGCCAGAAATATTAATGCACAATTAGGGAGGACACCCCAAAAACACTGAGGAGTGCTAAAAATTATTTAGTAGATACTGCTGACAGATATGACTTTTGACAGCCAGAAATATTAATGCACAATTAGGGAGGACACCCCAAAAGCACTGAGGTGTGCTACAAATTATTTAGTAGATACTGCTGACAGATATGACTTTTGACAGCCAGAAATATTAATGCACAATTAGGGAGGACACCCCAAAAGCACTGAGGAGTGCTACAAATTATTTAGTAGATACTGCTGACAGATATGACTTTTGACAGCCAGAAATATTAATGCACAATTAGGGAGGACACCCCAAAAGCACTGAGGTGTGCTACAAATTATTTAGTAGATACTGCTGACAGATATGACTTTTGACAGCCAGAAATATTAATGCACAATTATGGGGGACACCCCAAAAGCGCTGGGGAGTGCCAAATATGAAGAAAAAATAATAAACCTCTATCCTCCTCTCTGCACTAGCGATTTTGGTTAGAGCAATTGCAAGAACAATATTGTATTCTCTGTCCCTGCTCTAATTAGCCTATGACTACACCCTGCTCTCTCCCTCTGTCAAATGGCGATGGATTGCTGTGGAGGCGTGTATTTATAAAGTTGAAGTATCGCGAGAACCGAGTCCTGAGATCCGACAACGTCACAATGACGTTCGGCCTCGATTTGGATTCGGAATGGGCGGGAGAGTACCGAGCTGCTCAGCTCGGTACTCGGATACCCAAAGTTCGGGTGGGTTCGGTTCTCGGAGAACCGGACCCGCCCATCTCTAGTAAAAATGCTGATGCTGAGGTTGACAGATAAAATGTGTAAAAAAAAAATTTCTTTGTAACATCATCTAATAACATTGCATCTCCTAGTAGATAACACAAAATATGCACTGTATAGGGGCATATATGAAAATGAATGCAATGTGATATCAGGGAGCGTTAAAACAGGACTGCTGTCCAATGTGTTCTTTTTCCTTAGCACTCATGCTGCAAACAGAAATATCAAAATTAATGAATACCCATATATACTTATTAGAGTTCTCCACTTATAGTTTAAAAACAAACAAAACTACCATAAATAGAGCCACACATATAGTGTAGCTCTCTAAATGTACCTGAGGTGACCTTTGCACCTGTGAGGGGATGGAGGATTTCAGGACAGGGAGGATGGGAAGGAATGGTGCCAAAGGTTGGATAGTAATGATTAATATATTTGCCATAGGTGCACACTCTTGCTCCACCCAGACTCCTCATCTGGTCACACACATCCCAAAGATGGCCATGCAAAGCAGGCAGTCTGAAGGAAAATATGGAGCAAAGAGTGGGAATGCCCTTATCCTTCCTCCATATTGATTTCATACTTGGATCCCTATGTATATAGTGAATAGTAGTACTCACCACTTCCTGACCCATGCAATCCTGCAAAGTGCTAGCAAGTCTTTTTATTTTTGCTCCCAGATGGTTTCTCCGTAGACACCAGTGCTGCTAACTACAGTTTATATTACAGCAAGACATCCCACCTGCTTCTACATAGCTCACTTAACTTACAGGCAAACACAGCATCAATCCATAGCTCAATCTGCTGTGCCATGCTGGTATCTGCAGCGTGACAAAACTACTGAAAGCAGTGGCATATATACTATGGGTGCAGGGTGTGCAGTGCTCATGGCCCCATGAGTTGTGGCTGGTGCACACCAGCCCCTTCTCTTAAGAACCCAACCTGCACCCAGAGGGGTACAGTCTGACAAGGGTGGGGGGGGGGGATAAGTGCTATGGGGGAAAGTGTGCCTTGCTCAGGACGGCAATGGACTATAGAGGACTCTCCATGGCCAGCAACCATATTAAATTTCATGCTGCTAACATCCCCCTGTTCTGACATATCCATGTCTTGCAGGATGCCAAGGATGAAAATAAGTGTGTGGCTCTGCCTGTAACCTGACTACCCCTGATTGCTGCCTGGATTGACCATTGTGCCTCTGACCCGACTACACATATCACTGCCTGGACCAACCCATTGCTTTGTATTTGACTCTGCCCTGCATCTGCAATTCCACTTCCCAGTCTCAGGTTTGTGGTGTCCGCTCTCTGCTCCTTGGGACTTAGCTGTGCTCACTGTGTTCCACCATGCAGATTTGCAACTTGATCTGGTCTCTGCTTGTTCTGTGTTGCTCTCTACACAGAATAACATCTAGCATTACACCCAACCTTGAATGTGTGTTGCTATAGACTGTACCATTAATCACTCCTTACATCCATGTCTCAAACCCGGTTGACCTGCTACCTTGTACTGTGGTTAACCCTTCATATCCTGGAACTGTTGTTGCTATGGACTAACTTGCAATTTCTGATGTCTAAAACGTCTAAAACATATTGTTGCTTCAACTGATTTGCTGTTTACAGATTCCCTTCACCTATTTACTCCCTTGTATATTTGCATTAATAAACATACTTTGTTTTAGTCAAACACTTCTCCCTCACCCTGAGTTTAGGAATCATAACATCCCACATGAAAATGGGAATAAATAACTTATTATATAAGTGTATATTATCAGAGCAGTATATCCTGTGTGTATTAATATAAATGCAGAAAGTGTATTAAGGTATTGACATTTCTGAGGTAAGATTCTCACAATATGATTGCTTAACACTGTGACAAAGGATATCACATGATAATTAAATATTTGATAGAAGTGAAGGGAGGAGGAAGGCATCACCTTGACAACCACCCTCATTTGAGTACCCTCCATGGAGTCCGCTTGTGGAATCTGTCCCAATGTTGAAACATGCAGTTATTTTGGAATCACAAATTGCAATAAACTGTGTTCAAATCCCAATTTTAGATTTTAACTTATTGTTCCCTGTGCCCAGAACTATTGTAAAAGGAGAGGTCTGCTCTCATGACTACCCAGTGGAGAAATGAACTAAACATTAACATAAAATCCATTTGCAATGGCCCATTCTATTCCTAATTGGTTGGTTTAGCACAGTCTAACCCCTCTTCCAGATTGACCTGTCTGCTCAAATCATCCATTAGGATTGATCCAGTATTTCAAGTGCTCATTTGAATGTATCTAAGCTTGAAAGCTGATTTTAGTAGGGACATCTTACCTTCTGTTTCTTGCTATATTATTTTATTTATTTGAATTCTGATCCCTGAATATACAGAGCTACATAATATGTTGGCACTTTATAAATAAATGATAGTGGGTATGGTGCATACCTTGTGTGTGTTAGATTGTGTAAATTATCACGACATCACAGGGACATGTAGCAGCTATTTTAAAAGCTACTTTGGAGCAATAAACATGACACTTTTTATAAGATCTTTTTGATCCCTATTATATGTTCAATTCTTGTGGCCTACAGATAAGAACAAACCTTCTTATATGTTGCTGGGTTAAAGCTCTGCCTGCTGCCCTGTAGTTCTGATCCTAAGGGGTCAGAAGGAACCAGCCACAATCCCAATAAAAAAAGGTTCTGCAGGAGCTATACACAACACGCAGAGGTAAGTGGTCCCAGGTGCCGTTGAAAGAGAATTGTAGTGGCAGCATCTACTCTCCTACAACCTCTGCGCAGTTGGCACTTACAGTTGTTGAGTGTCTGTTGGTTGAGTGACACCAGTAGAAGTGGTCAGTAAAAGCAGGTTAGTGACCGTAAGATAATCTCTAAGATGAATCAGTAAGCCCATCTTGTCACAAGAGCCATTCTTTAGAAGTGTGTGTTATTGATTTAATGTCAGGACTGGTTGGGAGAGGGAGGCCTGGAGTGTTCACTTGTTTCTCGGCTTTCCAGCAGGTGAAGAATATCTATTTCTTTTCTCAACACCGACCCAACAACTGAGCTTAAGACGCTAGCAGCAGCAACAGGTAGTCAAAGCTGTAAGAACAGGTAGTAGAGAGCAGCACAGTACAGATATCCTAATTCTGTCAGAACAGTCCTAATATCGGGGAAATGTCTTGCATCATCAGGATTTTTTGTTACTTATGCCCGCCTCACTTTCCCCTTTTTCCCCTTTTCCTGTATGTTTCTCCACCATTCTTTCCTTGGAAAATATGTTGGAGGCCCAAGCACTTCTCTTGCACACAGGACTAGTATATTAATAAAACACCCCAGATGGGAGAGCAAAATCCTGTTGGTCATTTGGAAGACTACAAGGAAAGGGACATTCATGCGGAGAGGCAAGGTGAGAATCTCACTTCAGACGGTATCCTGTGGGAAGCAGTAGTTGGGGGGGGGGGGATTTAAACGTGTTTTATTATTAAATAATAAAAAACATTAATTTTTTGCATGATTCAGCCTGCAACCAACTGCTCACTCACTGTACTACCTGCCACAGTCAAACTTCAGAGATGCAAGGTTGTGATGGGTCAGTGAGTGTCTCCTGCATTGGATGATAGTCACACTGGTGTGGGCGGATATCCTCCTGCCGCCGCTGGCTTCCTCATTGTACACAGATGCTAGAGAATGTTACTGGTAAAAGGGAAAGCGAGTGGGAGGATAAGCAGTGGTATAAATTATATGTATGAATAAATACTAAATGTGCCCATTGCTGGGTAGAGAGCAAAGGAGGGTTAAGTCAGGTGACACCTTGGCCAACAACGGAGATTACTACTATTTCACTGTTTACCACACACAGGCAAATATTGGTGGAGGTGGAGAACTAAAAGTGGACAATAAACTGAAAGCGACTTACACCTCTGCTTGTTAAGCAACACCAATAGACATGTAAGTCTCAGAAATGCTTATCTTATTGCTTGGCAGTATTAAGCAGTCCATTCATTTTTCTTGATAATGTGGTCAGTGGGTATTTGTATTTTACTCTTTACAATATACATTTTCAGTATGTGTACAGTGAGCGCTAACTACTAACCTTAATTGGTGCTGTAGTGTGAGATAAAAGGAAACGAGTACCTTTCTCCTCTGGCTGTGACCTTCCTTCTTCTGACAGGAAGTAAGATGTACCACCCATCCCACCACCATAGAGAAGCAGGAGTCGTTTTTCACCTTTTTTCATATCCAAACCAGGTGAAATGTCAAACCGCAAACCTCTAAAACACATATGCTTTAGGCCAAACAGCATGGTAAAACCAGATGTGAAACTGTTGTGGAGTTGCACTGTGCGCGGATCATACTTGCCACCCAGTTAGGCTCACTTTTATTATTATATTTTATTTTTTTATATTATTTAAATAAATAAAGAAAAAATCCTCACTTACATTACCTAACAGCCCAACCTTCTCAACATTGGGCTCGTTCCTCTGGGGGAGGATGGGGATCGAAAATATGATTGGGTCCCTCACATAGAGGGTACATGGCCAATGCTGACAAGCACTGAGCACCTCCTGGTAACCCTGACCAACAGGTACTTGGGTAAAAATATAACAAATGCAACATATTGTGGCACTACAAGTACCATCATTCACTGACAGTCTACAAGTGTTATTGTTGAGAGAGGTAAGCGCATATGGTGCCCTTCTGTCTAGCTAGGATATTTACTAAACATACGGCATGCGCAATTGCTGGTTTACTTACTGTGTTGAGTGTCATAGTGCTGGCTGGACGTGCAGTACTTGGCTCCTTGAGAATCCATCTTATTCCACAAACTAGTCGCTACATCTATAACCTGTATATCCTGTGTTCAATAAACCAAGATGTAAACAACCCTCCAGAACGTCCGATCATCTCAGGAATCAATTTATAACTTTACATCTCTCAGGATATATAGACTTTTTTCTACAGGGACTAGTCAGCAAACAAAGAAGTCATCTTAAAGACACTACGTCAGTATTACAAATCCTGGATGAAATAAAATGGAAGGACACATACATATTAGGAACCTTTGAAGTAAAATCATTATACACGTGCATCAGACACGCAAATGGATGCACACATACATATCATTATTTATGTAACAAAGCCAATTTGAGGAATGAGCAAATAAATTTTAGCATGAGTGGTATAGAATTTATCCTACAACACAATTATTTTTGGTTTTGGGAAGAATATTACAAACAAATCACAGGAACAGCGATGGGGATGCATTTCGCCCCTAGGTACGCAAACCTTTTCGTATCAAAGTGGGAAGATGAATACATCTGGACAAACAACCCCTTCAAAGACAAATTACATTGTTGGAGGAGGTATATAGACGACGTCCTGTTCATTTGGGATGGATAATATAAAGAGTTACAACATTTTCTGAGATATATTAATGAGAATACTCTTAATCTAGAATTTACTGCAGAAACCAGCCCCACTCAAGTCAATTTTCTAGATCTTACCATTTACATTGAAAACAATAACATAAAAACCAAAACATACACCAAGAAAGCGGACAGTAATAATTTTATACCAGCAACAAATAACCATCACAGAAGCTGGATTAAAAACATTCCGTCTGGACAATTCATAATATTAAAAAGGAACTGTACCAATGAAGAAATTTTCGAAGTACAGGGAAATGAACTTAAACAATGATTGCTTAAAAGAAATTACAACTCAAAAGAAGTTAATTTTGCACTGGAAACAGTTAAATCAATTAACAGAAAAGAATGTTTACAATATAAAAAGAAGATTCAATAAGAAATACCATAAATTGCTTTTATTACACAATTCAACAGTAATACATAAGCCATAGAAAATATTATTCAAAAACACTGGCAGGTTCTACATTTAGACGATGAGGTTAAAAAATTCCTCCCAAGAAAACCCAAGATAATATACAAAAAAGCTAACAGTATACGTAACATCCTTACTAAAAGCTATATATCTCCCATAAAATAAACAAATGAAAAATAAAAACACTATAGGATTCCATTATTGCCTAAACTGCAAAGGCTGTAAGAACAATACTTTGAATGCGACCAAACCAGTAACTACATTCAAATCCAATACCAATGGAAAACAATTTCAGATTAAACATTATATCAGTTGTAATACTGAAGGGGAAATCTATATGTTGGAGTGCATGTGTGGCCTCCAATATATTGAAAGAACCAAACGCCCCTTAAAAACTAGAATTGCATCTGGCAAATATTAGAAAAGGTTTAAAAACACATAGTGTTTCCAATCATTTCATAAATAACCAGGGATGTAACCCCAGAAAATTGAAATTTCTAGGGATCCAACATATAGAAAAATTTTGAAGAGGAGGAGACTTTATAGCAAATATATCACGTACTGAGACAAATTGGGTGTATCAGATGAAAACACTGATACCCCATGGCCTCAACAGCGATTTTGATTTAGGTTCCTTTCTCAAGTTAAAAATCAAGTATACATCATTTATTATCATTAATACCAATACCAATTTTCGATTCTCATTTGTTATCATTCACATCTTCATTCCATTTATTATATATAAGCTATAATTTCAATTATATATACATCAACCACGACGCGTGGCAAAAAGAAGCATTTTTTTTTTAAAAAAACCCTTGTTTTAACACCCTTTTATATGTGTTTTTAAACCTAATGTGAAATAAAGAGTTTTTATCCAATTAGAACTGAAGACAGAGTATAAATCAGTCCTAAGGTACTGGGCATGTATCCTTGACACAAAGTCCGCCAGCCAGGTGAAATGTGCTGGAGCCTTTACTTTGAAACCTCACAGCCACCGTAGCCATGCATTCCATTGTGTTCCACTGCGGCTTAGCCTATTTCCGTGTTCATATGTGATAATACTAAAGACACCAACAAGCTGGGAAAAAATGTACGCATCAGCGTTCTCATCTGGAAAACGATTAAAGACCTCAGTAGGGACACATAGGCTAAGAAAGCCACTTTTTTTTATTTATTCCTGAAGTTGATTTTAATAAGTTGACTCCAGCAACGCAAATTTCCCCAAGAAGAGCTATACTCATTGCACGCGTCCTCATTTATTTATACATCTCATTACCTTCACTCACACCTAATATCACTAGCACCATCATACATTACATTTATTCCACATCATATTATATTTACAATAATTTTTTATACAATAAGTATTGCGCCCTCTGTCTCTATCTATTTGTATTTAATTACATAAGGAGCAGCATTCTTATCTACAGTGAGAGCGCCCTACCTCTGTTTTTGCCAATAAACCAAGGCTCTGGTTAAGAAGCATTGTGTGGTTTTACCTTCTTTCTCATATCTGCTAACACCTGTTACAATCTAATAGGCATCTGCCTACTGAAGAACTGTATGGGCTCAGGTGCATACACAAGTGTGCAATATAAATTGTGCCCCAATCAAATAATAGAACTTTGTGTCTCCCCAATCCAATAATAAGATTAGTGCCCCTTAGTCATATTATTATAACATAGTTGCCAACTCTCCCAGGATGTCCAAGAGACTCCCAAATTTTTGGGAGTTCTTCCGTACTCCTGAGAGAGCAGGGCAACCTTCCACATCCTGGCTTCTTTAATGGTGAAGCGGGTGGGGGTGGGGCTAAAAGTGTCATCCTGGCCCCGCTCCTGCTGTAACAGGACAAAATTAGTATGGTTCTGCAGGGGGCAGGGCCTAAAGACATAATTCACATGGCCACGCTCCCAGGAGACAGCAAGGAGATCTCCAAAGTAGGCAAAAATGTATTATAATAAATACTTAAGTCTTATGTCTTTCTTTCCTGTAATTTCTAACTTTTTTAGTTCGCCAAATCTCGCCAAATAGTAGACGATCTCCCAGGAGAGTCTCACAATCTGTCGGAGAAGAGAAGTGGGATGGCAGATCTGCCCCCTGATGAGCCTCCTTTCTCAGCCAAAGAGAAGATTGACTGATAGGAGAGCTTGAACAGATAGAAAAGCTGAAGCAGAGGAGTGGACAAGTAAGACTCAGAAATGTAAAGACATAGGGATATGTTTACTAAACTGTGGGTTTGAAAAAGTGGAGATGTTGCCTATAGCAATCAATTCACATAATAACTCCCCCCCACCCTACACTGATTAACCCATTGATTTCACCTTCCCAGCACCCATTAACACATTCACTCACCTTGTCAACACTTATCCCCACACACACACACACACACACACACAGAAACACACATGCAGACATATAATACATGTTCAGTAACACACACATGATTGTTTAGTCTGGGGGGCGGAGCTATGTGATTGACAGACCGGGACACCGAGGAGAGGACCTGGGGAGAAGCAAGTGTGGCCAATACACTGCCTGCATGTTCCATGTCACTGATTACAGATAACTGACATCCTCCAAACGTCCCCTCTCCCCCAATACCTCACTTGCAAATGGGTAAGAAGATGATAATTGTGGATCTGAAAATGAATGTGTTGTTATTATTATTATTATTATTATTATTATTATTACTATTGTTTATTTATGAGGCGCCACAAAGGGTCTGCAGCGCTGTACATAGAGCATGAGACAACAGTAAACAGCATACAGGCATTACAAAGACAAAGTGCCATAAGCAGACAAAGTGCCAAGTACAAAAAGTACAGGTAAGGTGCAAGAAAATAAAAAATTATAAGCTAAGAGGAGAGCTGGTGCACATGTAAAGAGGTAAAAGTGGCTACCAGTGCACAGATAGAGTGAGGAAGGAGTTGAGTAGTGAAGAAAGGAGGCTGAACCTTTGTCCACTAGTGGATCAGGGCAATGAGGGAGATGTAAAGGCAAGGGAGAAGGGGAGAGATAGCAGCAGGAGTAAAGTGACGAAAAAGGAGAAAAGAGGGGGGGCAGGGTGCAAAGGTAAACAAGAGGAAGAGGACACAAGGATAGAGGGCCCTGCTCAAGGGAGCTTACAATCTAAAGGAGAAGGGGAAACTGACGAGAGACACAGAGAGGGAAGTTGGGGTGAGGGAACAAGGACTGTAAGGGAAGAGAAGAACGTGAGAGAGAAGGAGCGGAGGAAAATGGAATGGAAGGTAGAGTATGAGGAGTGTAGAGGGATAGTGAAAAAGGTTAGAGGGCAGGGTTAAATGAAAGAAGGAAAGGCTGATCTGAACAAATGGGTTTTGAGGGAGCGTTTGAAGTTAGGCAGATTTGGAGAAAGCTTGGAGATCATTCCAGAGAAGAAGGGTAGCACAGGAGAAATCTTGAATGTGGGAGTGAGAGGTGGGAACCATTTGGGAGATGAGGCGGCGGTCGTTGGAAGACCATAAAGATCGAGAACTAGTGTGAGTGGAGATGTGGTTGGAGAGATAAGGTGCAGCGGAGTTAGATAGTTCTTTGTAGGTGAGTTTGAGGCGTTTAAAAAGGATTCTGAAGCGGAGAAGAAGCTAGTGTAGAGCTTGACAGAGAGGGGAGGCAAATGAGGACCGGTGGGAGAGGAAGATAAGTTGGGCTGCAGCATTCAGTATGGATTGAAAAGAAGTGAGATGGATATGAAGGAGTCCAGTAAGGAGGAGGTTGCAGTAATCCAGGCACAAAGTAATGAGAGAGTGAGAGTTTTCGTGGCATCAGTGGAGAGGAGGGTCTGCTCCGGGTATTCTATGTGAGGGGTGAAGGAGAGGGAGGAGTCAAGGATGACCTCAAGGCAACGAGCTTGAGATGAAGAGGAGATGATGGTAGAACCAATGGTGATGGAGAGGGCAGGGGGAGAGGAGTCTCTTGAGGGCGGGAAGACGATGAGTTCAGATTTGGCAATATTGAGTTTGAGGAAATGTTGTGACATCCAAGAAGAAATGGCAGAGAGGCAGCCTTATTGAGGATGGAAGTGGAGAGGACAGGAAACGAGAGGTAGATTTGGGTGTGTCACAAACAAAGTAATTGGATGGCCTTACCTGCTGGTATTAGCGCTGCTACGTAAGGAGGCGCGGAGTCTATCCACGCCCCAGGTATTCACCAGGGAACCCCGCAAGGAGTTATGGGCTTAGCTGCTGAGACGTGTCGGTCACGGTTCTCCCAGGTAGCCACCAGCGAGGTCACGTGAACAACGTAGTGAACAGTCCGAGGTCAAATCCGTGCAGGCAACGAGGTACAGAAGGATGAGGCAGGAGGGTAGTCAGGAAACCGAGAGTCAGAACCAGGATAAGGAACAGAAACCAGGGAGAATCCAAAGAATCGTCAAAACAGGCAAAGGTCAATCCGGAGGAGGCGGGCAGGAGATATATATATATATATATATATATAACAGGGGAGCCTAGAGACAGGTAAGGAGACTAGATACTCTGGCACCCTAGTGATGCCAGAGTCTAGTTTAAATAGAGGCGCCACCCCTGTCATTGGTGGAGTGGAGCTCGGCGGTCAGCTGATCTGATCGCCGACAGGAACTGCTGGCAAGCGTCTCCGTTGCCTAGCAACGAGACGCGATGTTCGGGCGCATGCGCCTGGACTCCTGTGGCCGGAAGTGACGTCCCGTTGCCTAGCAATGGGACGAGCGGGGATCGAGAAGACATCAGTCCCGGCAGCAGGTAAGAGTGCGGGACGGCGTCTGACAGTACCCCCCCCTCTCTCCATCGAAGAGGTGCAGGCCTCGAGGATAGTTTCTTGATGAACTTGGCCAGGAGACGAGGGGCATGAAGATCCTCCTTAAATACCCACGACCGTTCCTCGGGTCCGAAACCCTTCCAGTGAACCAGGTACTGGGGACGTCCATGGGTGCTACGAGTATCCAGAATGTGGCTGATCTCATACTCATCACCGGTGGTGGTAACAAGAGGTTGCGGAGGAGAGGTCTTGCAGGAGAATCTGTTGAGCACCAAAGGTTTTAGTAGAGAGACATGGAAGGAATTGTGGATTCTCAGAGAGGGGGGAAGGAGTAATTTGTAAGTTACAGGATTTATGACTTGTGTAACTGGAAATGGCCCAATGAATCGTGGAGCAAATTTCATCGAGGGTACCCGAAGTCTAAGGTTCCGTGTAGAGAGCCAAACTTTGTCACCAATATGGATAATGGGAGCAACTCTACGGTGACGATCGGCCGTTAGCTTATATCGTTGAGTTGCTTTTAACAAATTTTCCTTAGTAGATGTCCAGATGTGGGCCAGATCTCGAACCAGAGAATGAGCTGCAGGAACCAAAGGTGCTGAGGAATGGGAGAAATCAGGAAGGGTGGGATGGGCACCAAAGACAATACAAAAGGGAGAGGAATCCGTGGAGTCATGTATATGATTGTTGTGTGTGAACTCTGCCCATGGGAGCAAATTATACCAGTCGTCTTGATTGCCGGAGGAGAAGCAGCGGATGAACATCTCGAGGTCCTGATTGACCCGTTCTGTCTGGCCATTCGTCTGTGGGTGATAACCCGAGGAAAACTTTAGGTTAATTCCAAGATCCTTACAGAATGCCCTCCAGAATCGAGATATGAATTGTACCCCACGGTCGGATATAATCTCTTGGGGACAGCCATGGAGCCGGAACACCTCTTTAATAAAGACTTGAGCCAGTTTAGGGGCAGAAGGCAGCTCTTTAAGAGGGACAAAATGGGCCATTTTCGAGAATCTATCGACAATCACCCAAATCGTATTGAACCCTTCACTGGGCGGGAGATCAGTAATAAAATCCATGTAAATACTAGTCCAGGGACGATCAGGTACTGGTAAAGGCAGGAGCAGCCCAGAGGGATGGACTC